>NW_017732192.1:287442-387665 GCF_001890085.2 Hipposideros armiger
AGTGGGGGGTGGGGGATGGAGGGTTGAAATAGGCAAAAGCACAGATCATAACTAATGCAGTTATAGCTAAAAGTTTCTATGGAATTCATCCAACCATTTTGTCTTATTAACATGAACAGGTGGGGTATAATTATTAGCACTATCTTCTTACTACTATTATATAATAGATTTACCTGTTCTTTTCCCCTTAGTTGTAGAAATAAAACATACATACAAAAATGTATACAAATGCTCTTGATGAATATTCATGAACTGAGCACACCTGTGTCACCATTAAGGTGATTTGAGTAACAGTTTCATTTTTTAAATGCACATGAGGATGCAGCTGACAAATATGAACATATTTTTGTTATCAATGTGTGAAGTCAGTATATAACTAATAAATCAGAAATAAATCACTTCATTCATTTTGGCTAATAAAGAATAATGCCATGCATATATATTAACAATGACATTCATATTTTGAGGAAAATAGTGCTATCTGAAAGGAATAATATTAAGCATATTAAATAATGTAAAAAACATTTCCCCCTATTTCTCTATTTGGTATGCCTCTATATTTTGGCTTAAAGTTGAGTGTAACTGAACAACTTTTATTATCACAGTCACAAAAAAAGAATCACTTTGTTTTAGCTGCAAGAATGGTTAAAATGGGCATATGAATTTGAACAAGTTCTTTAGTTTCCAGTGTAGAAAATTCTACAACCCTAATGTCCTTTTTATTTGTAATGACTTAGTATAATGCACTGTTTCAGACTACATCATGCTCCAAATTATATTACTTCATAACTGCATCAGGAAAACATTAATGCTCAGTTAATAAAACTATTCCATTTTGCATAACAAGGGAAAATAATAATATATTTAATTAGAATTTTTTTTTTTTATTCAAAGAGGCTTCATGAATCTTCTTAAATGAATAAGTATGCCTGCAGTATAAGTGCACTCATACTTAAGATCATAATCCTGGTTGTCATCTGAAAAGATTCAACTGTACTATTTATTGGCAGTAAAAGACTTCTCTGGGGTTTTATCTCTCATGTCAAAAGTGAGGGGTGTAAATGTCTAACTATTACATTGTTATGTACACCTGAAACTAATAAATAAAAAGTTCGTACGCACATTTAAAAAATTGTTTTTCACTTAATAATTAGTTATCATATACAAAACTAGATCCAAACTGGTATGATACTGAAAATGTTTGTTACTTGAGGAAACATTAGAGATTTAGATTTTAACAGCTGGATGTGAGTACAGAGAAAAATCCCATCCACTTGTTAACAACTATTGAAACTCAAGGTTACAGAATTAATTAGCAGCAAAATTGTAGGTTTTGACACTATAGTGCACATACATAAAAATAACATTGAATGAAGCACTCATGTGCCAACTTTGAGACATGAAAACCTTTTAGAGATGGTTAACTGATCCATGCAACTGTAAAATGCTGGCTCCACTATGTATGTTTAGATCACTAACAGGAGAACCAGGAACCAGGAGAGAGGAGTGAAGAGAACATGCGCTCGCCCATAGGTGAGGAGGACTGCAGGAGTCTCAGAGGAGTCCATTGTCCTACAGCAATTCACACAGTTAGGTTGTGGATTTGATGCTAGGTGTCTATACTGACTCATGGTTTTTTTTTTTTTTTTTTTTTTTTTTACTGAGATCTCTTCTTTTCCAAGTTTACAAGGCCCATAGTAAGACATTCACATATATTATTTTACCCAATGCTGACAGAAAATCTGTGATGTACAGTTTGAGTTAACTGAGACATAATGAGCTTAAGATACTTGTCCACAGTAACAGTGCTAGAAAGTTCCAGAAACAGAATTTTCAATAGAGTGCATTTGAGTTCAGAACGTTCACCACTCCTCAAAAAATTATGGATTCCAAATTAATGTAGTCTACATTACTGAGTGACTTATGTTTTTAAAGTTATGCCTATCCATATAAAAGTTTAACACATATAACTTCAAATTAGTAAAATGATTTCCCTTTTGAATTGGAAAAAAAATCACTGAAAATATGAGAATTGGAAAAAAATAAGTAAATCCTGTTTAGATTTGGGAAAGGGAGTGGGAAAAAAATCATACAGCAAAAATAACGACAAAAATACAGAACAAGGACAAAAATAATCACAAGAAATCTAAAGTCATAATCATGTTCTTCTAATTTGCTCAAGAGCAATAATTTTAAGTCTGTGATATTATGCACATAGTATATTGTTCTAATTAGGTACAAATTGCAGTGACACATATTTAAGCACATACATGCCTACGCTCACACTGCATAGTTATTAGGAACGCATTTAAATTAGTTCACATCAAAGATTCCAGTGTTATTTTTACAAAATGAAAATTTCTCATTTCACAGGCAGTATGATTTTTAAAGCCATTTAATATTGACAGCTTTTCTGCCTATTGTATATGATGTAACTATCTCTAACCACAAAGACACCTCTATGCTCTTTACAAAACTTTCTAGTCTCCAACAACGAGAGTTTGTTTTCCCAAGGCTGAAGTTTCCTGTTTTTAGAGTATAGGAATCTTCTCAACTATTGGGTTGTCGGAAAAGGCATGACGCATTTTTGCAACGAAAACCATAGAAAATACGTCATGACTTTTCCGACAACCCAATACATCACTTCCTTGCTCCATATCTAAGAAGCCCTTCAAAATCTCTTTCCTTCCCCAAATCAGAGTTCCTAGGGTTTAAGTTCCTCCAACACTGATGTAGACATGAACCTGCATTATTGTCACTTGAGGATTTCATATAAATGCACATGCTTTGGCCTCCCCACGGAATGACTGAATGAAAAATCTTGGAGTGCTGAAAGGGGACGTATGTTTGGGGCGTTTTCTCACATGCTTCTGATGCAGACAAAGTTTGAGAAATGCCATCTGTGTGTTGGAGGCCTTGCCAAAGTATAAACTTCAAACGCAACACAACTGAAATACAGGCTACTTAAAATGCTTTCGGAAATTAGTTAAATGTGCTGCACAAAGTGCTATACACTGTTTCAATATGCATAGATTAACATGACCAAAACAATGTTTATAGCTGATAAATTATATATTTTATGATACTATGTGACCTTCAATTACTAGCTAACGATTAAGGCTAATATCTTTCTTTCTCAAAGGAAATGGAACACCAGGCTTATACCACCTTTAATGCATTAAATGTAACTAACATTTTACACCTCCATTGTTTATTTAATGAACTCCCTGGTACTGTTCAGTAACCACCCCTGGGGCCTCTCAGTCCGCATCTGCAGGCTGAGCCCACCCTGGTTCTAGGATCATTTGACTGGGATGGTGGAAAAGTAATGATGAGAGGATCTAATCGCATTTGGCGCCTCCATAGAGTCAGCATTAATTCTAGTAATGGATAGTTTTTCCTTGCTCAATATCCTCAAGCCCTCCTATTTTCCCTCAGTTCTGGAAATTGGGTAAAGAGTTGAATCTCTCCATTGGTTCCCTACCGAGGGCTGTAATTATGCCAGGGCCTAGCTCTTAGGCTACACCTCACTCTACTACCTGTCTGCACTTGTACACACGTCCGCGAGTCTCCTAAGCTTTGGCCCAGGTACCTAGACTTCGTCCTCTTATTTACCACTGAAGACTTTTCCATTCACACTCCCACCGCATTAATACTTGTATATTGAGATTTCTTCTCATTCCAAGACATTTGAAGGAAATGGAGGCTATCTCTTTTCTGTATCCCATTGATGGATCCCACAGTCATCAAAATATTAATTGAAATATTATGCTGTGTTTATTATTGCTAGCACCTGTTGAAGCAGCACCAAAATGCGATAATGTAATAGGCTACCTTTCTTTAATCAATAAAAGTATATACACTTGGTGGTTCACTGAAGCTATAATTTTCTACATTGTTAATGCAATGTGTTCAGATAAAAATATATCTAAACATAAACCTCCACAGAATTTTAATGGTCTCTATATTGTGTATAATATTCTCATTAAAGAAATCTTTTGGGCTGGCCGAGTGGCGCGTTGGTTAAGAGTTGGCTTGGGACGCCAGCTCTGAGCAGCAGGTCCCCGGTTCGGATGCCACATGGGGGCCAGTGACACTGCCCTCACAAGCTAAGATGGTGAACAACAGCTTGACCTGGAGTTGAGCTGCTGTGAGTCACTGCCGACAGCGTATGCTGCAGCCCCTGCTGCAGTAGGCTGCCATAATTTACCGTGTGTGGCTGGCAGTCAGCGTGAGCAGCTGGCAGCTGGTGTGAGCGGCCAAGAGCTGCCGTAAGCGGCTGTCCAGAGGCCGGCGACCCATCTGCCTCGCCTGGGAAGAGCACAAGGATAATACCAACATGGGCCAGTGAAGCGACGTCCTCCACAACCAGACTGAAGAACAAAACGACAGCAACTTGTCTGTTCCCCTCCCCCAATTCCCCAATAAAATCTTTAAAAAAAAAAAGAAATATTTTAACAACTCTCTAAGGCTTATTTAGGGAACATAATTTCCTTAGATCATGTACAAATGAAAAGATTTGCTTATAACTTTTATTTATTCACACCTGATTACATGGTTTAGAAATGTCAGTTAGTAACTTATAATGTAAAATAAATCATAACAATTTCAACTTTAAGACAAATTTATAATCATATGAAATGTTAAATAATTTGAAGTATCAAAAACTATAATAATTTTATTCAGAAATCGCTGTAATATGCTTATATTCAACATAATTTATGTATCACTATTTTAAAAATATGGTGCAATTATAACATGATATAAATCTCAAAATTTCACTTGTTTTGAATGTAACTAACAGATTATTTTTGAAAGGATAACATGAATTATATTTGCCTTACTGGATGATTTCAGATGTTTGCAAGGGCAAATGGAATACTATTCAATGATTGATTCTTCATTTTTATTTGGACCTTCATTCAAAAAGAAAAAGCAGTTCTAACTGTCACACTTTTCTGGATTTCTCTGTGATAGCTAAAGCACATTTAATTTTTGTAAGCAAAACTGAATCTATTTAATGCCCTAGGATCAGCTAAATATTCATGTATCATGTGTCTTCCTTACAGTGATAACCAGTATTCTACAGGTTAGTAATTATAACTCCACTTCATATTTTTAAAACATTTATGTTTAATTCTGTTTGAACTTCTATTCATGCAATAAATTCCACCAGCTGTAATTTAGAAGGCCTAAGGGTGCAGTCTACATGTGTTCCATAGGAAAAGAATGCCAAGATACACCTAGGGCACATTGCTTTTATCAAAACACTTCAGAGTAAAAAGGCAGTTAGCAGTAGTCACTTGGATCTATGTCATGTATGCAGAAAATCTTAAAACAAATTAGAAGCCCCTAGAAGGAGTGAGTGTGTGTGAGAGTGCGAATGAGAACAAGAGCAAGAAAAATAGAAATATATATATATAGAGAGAGAGACGCAGGGTGTGGAGAGAGGGAAGGAGATTCACTGATTTCAGCCTCTAACAATAGTGCTGCGTTGAGTATTTTGTGCAGGTAAAGAATTATGCTGGAGGTCTTAGATTAGTTGGAGGTCTTAGACCCACCAGTGCATTTATTTCAAGAAAAATTAAAAATATATACTTAAATAGAAATAACTCCCTAAATTAATTTCAAAAGGTATGTTAAACTTATATTTAACCTTTTATTAAAAGCAAATCACTAGGAATTAAAACACTCAATGTGCAAAATATATAGCTTTGAGAAGATGGGCTATACAGTTCACCTTCCCAAAAAAATGGTAAAAAGGAAATATGTTAGGATTTATAAATAGGGGACTTCAATTTTAGTCCACAGGGTTTAGAAATCGTTGCTGTTATATAATCATTTAAAAATATATAAAAACAAAAAGGCAGAAGCATGGTAGGATACCTGGCGTGAAAAATGGTTCCACATTAAAGCAGATCGATGATTTGCCCCAACAACTCTCGGATGATGAGCAGAGCATTGTTCAGAACCCCTGGGTAAGCAAGCAGGAAGCCTCACGGGGCTGGGTAGTGAGTGAGCAGAGAGCTGGTGGGGAAGAGGTACTCAGATGCAGGCCGGAGAAGGTGCCAGCCAGCAAGGACTCGCCTTTCTGTTGCGTGCTTATGTCTTAAGCTTTCCACTTTTCCCATCCAAATACCCTTGGGCTCTTCATCTCCCCTCTACTGCTAATCTAAGACCTCCAGCATAATTCCTTACCTGCACAAAATACTCAACGCAGCACTATTGTTGGAGGCTGAAATCAGTTAATCTCCTTCCCTCTCTCCACACCCTGCGTCTCTCTCTATATATATATATATTTCTATTTTTCTTGCTCTTGTTCTCATTCGCACTCTCACACACACTCACTCCTTCTAGGGGCTTCTAATGTGTTTTAAGGTTTTCTGCATACATGACATAGAATCAAGTGACTACTGCTAACTGCCTTTTTACTCTGAAGCGTTTTGATAAAAGCAATGAGCCCTAGGTGTATCTTGGCATTCTTTTTCTATGGAACACATGTAGACTGTGTCTGCTGCACCCTTAGGCCTTCTAAATTACAGCTGGTAATGGGCTGTAACCATATGGGAAGATGCTACAGTGATCAGGTGACATAAGGCTAGTACTAAGAACTGTGAGAGAGTGTGCTGGGGAAACATGGAGGCAGGATCTTATTTGCATAAATATTTCATACTGGCTATTCACTATTTGTCAAGAGAACAGCCTGAAATAAGTGTCTGAGAAAGGTATTCCCACATACTACTTATTTTTGGACCATAATCACTTAGTATATTTTTAATCAAGTAAAAGTCCCTTTTCTTACATATTAGATGATATGAAGAAAATAACACAAGAAGGTAAAAAGTAAAAAGTTAATGATTTTATCATTTTTCATTTGAAACTTTGGATAACTGTAAACCAAACTGAAATAACATTAAATATTGCAATTTTTAGCCTCATCCGAACCCAAACTTATTTTGAATAAATTATTTAAATATGAACTGAATTATTCACAGCATTAATTTGTGATTGGAAATTTAGACAGTATGTTTTTTATTTATCAGGAAAAGATTTATGACACCTAAGGCTCGGTCTGAGCCTTGCTTACTTGCTCAATTTCTGGGTCTAATGAAGATACTCACAACATAGTTCTCATAAACAAATTCTAATTGGTTTTCCCACTAAACCCAAAAATGGGTCTCCTACGTACCAAAGCACAAATAATGTCATACATGGTTCAAGGTAAATATAACTGAAAGTTGTATCTAATACCTGATTTTAGTTATCTGCTATTTCAGGCTCATGTTGAAGTTGGGGGTTCTGAAACAGTGAGCTTGACAAGGAAATTAAACTCAACTGAAAATTTGATTAAACAACATGAGACTGAGGAACTTGGGAAAGTAACAGGCCAGGTATAAACCAGAACCTGGAACTCTAGCAAAAAATCCCATGGAAGCTTTATAAGAGACTGAACAAGAGTGTAGAAACCAGGTAGGAACGGGAGCTGTTGCCTAAAACGGGCAGGTTTAGGGAGGAAGATGCGAGGTAAAACTGATAGGGATCGCTGAGTTGGTTGAGGATACCCACAGGGAGTTGTTTCAGAGGTTGGAAGAGCATTTTCAGAATATAAAAGCCATTAGACTATTACTTCACACTGTTGTCCCCTCATCCCATCATCTCACTTCTCAGATTTCTAGCCGACCTTCAAGCCCAGCATAATTGTCAACACCTCTGGCAGGCCTCTCCTGGTCCTTGCCCTTCCGCAGCCCAGATGAATCGATCACTCCGTCTTCAGTGTCCTCAGAGCACTTCCCATGTGCCTCCTCGACAGTCCCAATTATACTGATTTATGGTTATGAATCTGCATCTCCTTCAAAGACATGAGCTTGTCAGTGACCAAGCAACTGGTCATATGTGTTTCCCCATAGCTTTAAGAGGATCTAGCCCACAGATCAGTAAAATGTGTCTGCAGTAAACAAAGTGGCTCAGAGGGCACCAAACCTTATGCTGACATCACCAATATGTCTGTAATAGATTAAAACAGAGAAGGGAGAAAATAGCTTTGCTTAAAAAATAAATAGCAAACACTTCGTCTTCATCTCAAATTTACCTTTCCATTCTAGGATTGTTTATATTATGCAAAAAATTAATAAGCTAAATACTATATACAAGGTGTGATTAAAAAATACAGTGAATGTTTACATTAAAAAAATTACAGTACAAGACATATTGCCATTAATCCCCCTCAAAATACTCCCCCTCGCTTTGAACACATTTATCTCACCGCTCTTGCCGTTTTCTGAAGCAGTTCTGGAAGTCCTCTTTCATGAGTGTCTTTAGTTGTGCTGTCATGGCTACTTTGATGTCCTGAGTCATTTTGACTTTGGAGAAGAGCCAGAAGTCACACGGTGCCAAGTGTGGTGAATAAAGTGGATGAGGCCACACCATAATGTTTTTATTTGACAGATATTGCTGTACCAGAAGCTATGTGTGACACAAAGCCTTTCCACTGTGATCACAAAATACTGTGACGGCTTCTGTCGACTGCCATCCATCGGAAAGGCAGGGATCTTCAATACGGGAAGTGGCACATCCAAACTTAGTAACAGTTTGTGACAAATTTCAACTTGTTCAGTGCAGTCAGTCTGAGAAAAGGTGTGTTTTAAAGTGTGCCGTGAGTCATCCTCCATCATGACAATGCTCCATGTCACACATCGCTTCTGGTATGAAAATTTCTGTCAAATAAAAACATTATGGTGAGTCCTCATCCACCTTAGTCACTGGATCTAGCACCGTTTGACTTCTGGCTCTTCCCCAAAGTCAAAATGATTCAGGACATCAAGGCAGCCACGACAGTGCAACTAAAGACACTCACCAAAGAGGACTTCCAGAACTGCTTCAGAAAATGGCAAGAATGATGGATAAGTGTGTTCAAAACTGGGGGGATGAACGGGAGACAGGGGGTGTATTTTGAGGAGGATTAATGGCAATGTGTCTTTTACTGTAATAAATTATTTTTATTTAAACATTCACCATAGTTTCCGATCACACCTTGCACACATGCACATGTAGGCCAAATCATTAAAGACATTAGCATAGCCTTAGAATGGTTTAATTTCAACTCTCAAAGGTATAAATGTGTAAGACAATATGGGTCTCTGTAAAATTTTGAATGTAGAAAATCTTTCAAAAAAATACTGATACTTTTAAATACACCTTAAAAGTACACAATTAAATAAGACTAAAAGACTCCTCAAGTATGGTTTAATTCAACATCCTACCAACTAGGAATTTCTTACAGAATTTCCTCACAGTTCTATTAAAGCTATAAATTTTTGTTCATAATGAAGACTGGTGCACTTCAACCTTCTGAAAACACTTATGCATCATGATAAACTACAGATTAAATTATGTGCAGTCTGATGTTAGTGTTAAGTACATTTTATTGGTTTATAATATTTTAAAACGATGATTTGTGTGTTAATGTCTCTTCTGTCCATTAAGCAGACTTTGATTAAGATACAAATTTCCCTGCACATTGGCAAAGAGAACTATCAAATCCACACACAGAGAGAAAAACAACTTAAAATAAGGACATGCAATGCACAAAAGTTTTATAAAGACTCAAAATGGAAAAAAAAATATTCCAAGTTTTCCTCTGGGGTAAAATTATAGTATGTACTTCAGGAGTAAAATGCTTCCACAATGTGCTCACAATGAATTTAGGAGTAGCTAGTTATCTGCTCTGTCAAGAGAAACTTTTGTTCCAATATTTAGGAAGACACAAGCCTGGATCTGAATTCAAATTAAAAGTGCTATTACACTGGTGGTAGAAGAAACCTACCACATAAATCTCTGAATACTAACAATCCTAATTTTCCACTCTTTCATCACAAGCCCTAAGATATGTAGTATCTTTAGAAAAGACATTTTTAAAGTACAAAAGACCGAATGAGAATGTTTCCAAAGTCTATTTACTGTCATGTTTGCAAAGGATTTCATTTGAATAAATTTACAGTAATTCTTTTACTTTCAATAATAAATTCTAGCTCATTTCACAGCTGTATCACATACAGCAGTCTACACTGAATATATCATAGTTTGGCTGCTGGTAAACAAATATAATGATGCCGGCAGGTTTTTACTTTGTCTCTTTCAGGGAAGAAAAGAAAATGAAAACTACAGCTGAGATGCAAGTCTCCCTTTAGAGGACGCTGCAAATGTCAGCATTTCTATTGTCGATAGTGCCCCTATTCAAGAAATTTTACCAATTTATATACTTGGAAAACGACTCCCCGAAATTAAAGGTAGGCTGCATATTGTACCCAAACACAACACAGATGTTCAGACAAGGAAGGTAAAGAGAGAAGGGAAAGGAATAGCTTAGTAGTAAAGAGAAATTGAAGAACAGCGTGAAGGAAACCTGAGGCTACCTACGTAGGAGAGGTAAAGAAGGTTATGTGTAAGTGTGTGTGTGGGCGGGGGGGGGGGGGGGGAGGGCATGGTGCCAGGGGAGGGAGAGAGAAGGTCTGTGGGGTATTTTGGGAAATGTAAAGAGGGATTAAAGGATGTTGTGTTGTATTGCATTCGGTACACACTCTTGTGTTATGCTATCCAGAAAATCCAGTTTAAATCTACATAACATTTTTTTTAATGGAATCAAAAAGATAACATCAATATATTGAAACTAAATGTTGAGTTATGACTTGAAGCAGTGCTTTGTTCTTTCCAGTGTTAAGATTCATTGCATCAGGAATAATATGAGAATATGTTTATATATGATTTATATGGCAATAAACTATTTAGATTAAATATATTATTCTATGTCATAAAATTGAAGAAAGTAAATGTTAAATCGATGGAAGTAAATGCTAAATCTCAAGAACACTGTCAAATGTTTAGTTAAGATACTGAATAGTCAAAATATCAAAACATAGACGTGTAATCATTTACAGCCCCTCCCTATGCTTGCCTACAACCATTAAAACTAAATTTCTGTTATTGCCTATTATTTACACCACATAATGCTCATTGAAATATTTGCAGCTTACTCTTCACACAACTGAAGATCATTTCCCCTGACCTTTGCTTCAGCTAACATACCAGGAGTACATTTTAAAATATTTTGCATAAAATTATCATTTTCGGATATGTCATAGCATAAAAGACACTGAGAGATTTGTCCTGGCTACTAGTCTTATACTAAGAGTGTGATTTAGGTCAAATCACTTAACCTGAGGTACCTGAGTTTACTCTTTCATTAAAAAAGAAGAGCATTAGTTCCTGCCCTACATTTATGAAGAAATTGTGAGAATCTAGTGAAAGGATAAACAAGCAGGAGTGCTTGGAGAATCGTAGGGTGCCATGCAAACACAAGCAGGTATTGTTATTCTAGCCATTGAGCTGTAAAAACCAAACATGCGGCTTTTAAAATATATTATTTAAATTTTTCATTAGTATCATTTTTATTTCTCTGTTCAATTTAACTACACATTTTTAAGTCATCCTCGCTTTCTTTAAGTCATCACAGCACTCTCATCCCAGCCACTTTGTTTATTTTTTCCTTTAATGAAGCCTTCACTATGTGATCGGATTAAAATCCCAAAAGGAGCTTCTTCTGGGCATCCCATCAAGTGTGCTCATGATTACTTCAGCAGGTTTTCCTCCTAAATGTGCTTTTAGCTTATGAACTAGGTCCCCGGAAGCACTTTCCTGTATTTTCTACTACTTACCTTCTAATCATACACTGATATTTTTATTGGAATTTTAATGTATTTTCTCAAATGACAATTATATCTAATTGAAGTTCCTGGAAAAAAACTGCATATTATGTTATGCTAAGTTCAAGCATATACGGCTCAAAGACTCTGGCAGTTCCTTAATATTCTTTAAAATTTCTTAAGATTCTAACAGTTCCTTAAGATTAAACATAGTTACCATAAAACCTAGCAATTCCACTCCTAAGTATATTGATGAGAAATGAAAATATACAAAACTTGTAGACAAATATTCATAGCAGCATTAGACATTATAGCCAAAAAGTAGAAACAAACCCAATGTCCATCAATTAATGGAAAAATAAGACGTGGTACATCCAGACAATGGAGTATTAGTCAGCAGTGAAAAGAAATGAAGTACTGATATGTTCTACAACATGGATGAGCCTTGAAAACATGCTAGGTAAAACACTCCAGTCACAAAGACCACATAAGGCATGAGTCCTTATATGAAATGTCCAGAATAAGCTAACCTATAAAGCTGGAAAGTTGAGTTTTTGCCTGGGGATGGGCCTGACAGGGAAGTACGGGGAGTTTAGGGTTATGGCCAAGGGGTACAGGATTTCTTTTCAGAGTAATAAAAATGTTCTAAAATCGGCTGTGGTCATGGATACAAAATTCTGTGAATCTACTGAAAGCCATTGAATTGTGCACTTTAAATAGGTGCATTGCATGGTATTTGAATTTTATCCAAAATGCTGTTAAAAACTGGCTCTGTGTTAGCAATTCCAATAGTCAGCATGTGGTTGACAAGGCAGATTCACCTGATAGATAATGGCATGGTAGAAGAATCACTTTTCCCTCCAATTTTCACAGTTTTCATTAAATAATCCAATTAATTTAGGCTTTAGATGATTTTATCAAGGTAGAAAATTACTTTGAGGAGGCAGATCGTGGAAGCTCTGAAAACCTCCATCGTGATTGGGGGCTTCCTGATGTTTATGGTGCAGTAGCGCTTGATCAACCCAGGCCGATAAACCACCTTGTTGGCTCTAGAATATTTATTCTCTCCTTGTGGAATGCTCACAGTTGAAGCAGTGCAAAGCCAGTGCTCTTATAAAACCAGCCGAGGAAACTAAAGGAGTTACATTAAACCTTGCAGTGAGAGACAGGGAGAGAAACTTTTTTTTTTTTTTCTTGGCAGCAGTCAAAGCTTTCCTTATGAAACACTGGATTCCATCAATCCAAATCCATTCTGATGGCTCTCCCATTCGGGATGTGTAGTCACCACGGCATACTGTCAGAAGAGCCTGTTTTTAGAGGGACTGAAGCCTATGATGCCTGCTGCCTCTCTGATTCCACACCCCAACTCCAGGCAGCAGGCGCCTTGCTCCTGCCAGCACCTCTGATTCGCGGGGCCCATTAACTAAGGAGAGCTAATGAAGCCCAGCGTGTGGGGAAGCGGAGGGAAACGCTGGCTGGCACCAGGGCTGCTCAGACACTTTAATGGGAGTGTGATGTTCTGTGTATTCTCAGGGAGTCATTGTCTAAAACCCAAAACAAGTATCTAAAGATCTCTTCTGCCCCTATATTTAAGCTTCAGATTTTTAAATCCTGAGATGATTGCCAAAGGCAGGGGTTTGTAAATTAGTACCCCATAACCTAACTTTGGCTCACTAGATACTGTACTTAGTCAACAATGTCGTCCTGGATGAGATTTTATAAAACCTTGAACCCCATCTCTAAATGATGGCAAATGACAGGCCTGCAGCAGGGTGAAGGATGGTGTTGCTTCTTGAATTAACCAAGTCCACACAGACAAGCTAGTACAACCAGCCCATATGCCATGCCTGGCCCACTTTACTCATTCATCTGAGGGATCACTGACCTCACCAGAGAAATACTACATAGATTTAAGGTTGATTCATTTTCACATTGGTCTAATCAACCTACAGAGGAAACAATAAAATACTGATGCATGCTTATATATAAACCAGAAAGGATACTTCATTATTGAAATCAATATCTGTACTTAGCATTATTTAAGAGCATTTTTCATCAAAAATTTGCAAGAACTACCATAGTTCATTCATATAATTAACAATCTTATAAAATTCATAAATTCACATATGACTTAACCTTTGCAAAGACAGTCTTTGATTCTTGCTAGCATTTTATAAGTCCAAATAGACTTGGGTTCTTAGATTCCATGAGTCAAACAACAGCAAACAAAGGTCAGGCTCCTTATTATGGCCGACTCTGTGCAGGACTCACACAGGTCACACCCTTCTTCATGCCCCAACTCATTCCCTGCTGTTTACACCCCAGCACTTCCTGTCCTCCCTGGACACACATGCCATTTAATTTCTTCACAACGGCTCCTCTTTGCCTGCAATTCTCACTTTGTCCATTTTTTAAACTGTTTCTTTTTCAAACTTGTATTTTATGAAATCTTCCCTCCCCTGTTTCCTTCTTCAAGATAATCACCCTTTTTCTGTTTTATATATGTATATACCAGGGGCACACAAAAAAACGGTATACGAGTGGGCACTTTGGTCAACGTTGCTCAAGCAGTGGTTTGCCATAATCAGGAGTGTCTGGATGCTGATGGTAACCACTTTGAGCACCTCTTGTAATTGCAGAAGTCAAATGTGACTGGTATTCCTCTTTTGTTATCGGTATATATTGAGTATTACAAATAGTTTTTTCCTTTCTTAAAATGCGTATACATGTTTTGACACCCTCTGTACATATGATTCTGTTTTTGCAGTAAGTTCACTAAACAAGAATTTCTTATTTACGTGTGATAGGGAACTCTGGAGGAATGGGTCCACATGCTATTCATGTTTGCTCCCCAGCACCTGGCACAGAGGTTGGCATAAAATAGACACTAAGCACCTGCCAGTTTTGTTTAATTGAACCTGATCGACAAAAACTGATAAAGAAAAAGGTCACCTAATTCTGACTATGACAAAAGTCCCTGATGTGCAATGTAGTGGCTCTGAATAAATTCTATTTTTACAGGAAAAAAAATACATTATATATAATGTTATTTATTACTTACATACATACACAAACACACACACACACACACACACACACAGAAACCAATAGTTAATCCATTTATTCTACCCAGGTCTGTTACTAGTATCGCATTAATAATATCATAATCAATGTAAAATATTCGCAAGTAACATTTTGTATAATTGATGTTCATGGATATGCTGGCAGGCAGATGTTGCTAAAAAAAGGACTTCTTAGAAATTTGTGCAGGCACTGCAGTTTGAGGACATTGTTCAGGGGCCAGGGTGGCAAGCACAGGAAGATGGTTAGACTAAAAGGATCTTAAAATAAAAGTTATAAGTTAGTGGGACATAGTGTAAGGACTTGTGTAATAAGATATTTTATGTGAGCATGCTCCTGATGAACATAGGGCTCACATAAAATTTTCTACAATTTTAACATAAATGTTTGTATAATTAATATTTTACTGAAAAGTATTCACATTTACATGTGTTTTTAAAAGTTATCACTATAAATACCAGATGTAAAACACACTTGAGGAGGTATAATAATTTCCACAATACCAGATAAATGACTAACTCCTGTGTAGTAATTTAGCCATAAACGACTGTGCTGTTTGCATGTACCTGTATGTTATATTTATGCATCTAGGTGTGCATTTACATATATGTGTGTGAGTACGCTTGTAATGGTGCATTACATTATTATTGTAATTTTATCATAAGTTCACGAATGCTACATAAACAGGTTGTAATGGGCATGAAACAGTTAAATAATTCTCTCTCCTCCAATATGAGAATAATTTAATTTCCTTTGGAAGATTTAGAACCACAAATATGGAGGTGTGTACATTAAGATATTTATATATATGACATACATATATACAGATCATCTACATGGCATGTGCATATGCATAGATATACAGAGTCACACAAAGCAAGAGAGAGAGAGAGAGAGAGAGAGAGAGAGAGAGAGAGAGAGAGAGAGAGAGAGAGAGAGAGAGAGAGAGAGAGAGAGAGAGAGAGAGAGACTGAGACTAGACTTTAGGACAGGAAAGAAGATTTTGAGAGGAAGCAAGCCTCGGCATTCACTGCAGACTCCCTACACTCTCACTCACAGCATCACAGACCGTGAAAGTCTTGCCAAGCATATTCTTAAGTGTTTCCACACAGAGGAAGCTTGGAATGCACAGTCCCACTTAAAAAGTCACACCTCCAGCATTTCCTGCGTGGCAGAGACATGCACAATCACAGGTAAAAATAAAATACTGAGGCAGATGTCTCTGTGCTTTAAAACTATATTTTGAACAACTATGCCACCGGCAAAGCCGAGGGCTATGACTATGCTGTTGCCTCTGAGAGCAGGTAGAAAGCAGAGCAAAGTCAGATGCAGAGAAGCTTAAGATGAATATGCAGATTCAAACAGGAAGAAGAATCAAAATGAAGAAGGAAAGGATGCAGGCAAACCCAGGAGACAAACTCTAGCCCAGTGAGGAGGCATTTGAGCTCACACCAGGATCACACCAAGTAGGAAATAACAGTTATTGAGCATGGACATGACAGCTACCATCTAAGTGCTCTATGGGTTTATCTCAAGTTTTCTGTAAAGTAACCTGGAGAGGTACATACTATTATCATAACTACGGTATGGTTGAACAAGACACAGGGAGATTAGAAATCTTATTCTTAATAAATTAGAAAATTAGGTCAAGATTCATGTCTGTCTGGCTCAAAAGTTTGTTCTTAAACATCTCTTATTTATTACACACACATGCAAATGTGCAAAAGTAAATATCTATTTCACTACTGGGCAATCAGTGTTTCTTTCATTTCAAGCTATGAGTTCAATTCTTGGCAACTAATCTCTTTCACTGTCAAGGGGACGTACCTGAATATAGTGGACCCCTCTGCCACTTACAGTTATACACTCTGGTTTTAGTAGAGGAAACCAAAATAATCTTTAAATAGGCACTCTTTGTGTTCTGATGCCATTCTTTAGCAAGCACATTATAGAACATACTTGCAAACAGATCTATCTACAATACTCAGAATGTCCTGTTAATATTCCTGTTATTATAATCCAAGGGATAACTTTCTATCCAGAATGTGTGACACAATTAGAGACCCCTGCATTGGCCACGTACAACAAGTTAAATTATTCCAACTACATAATCAATGCCTATGCCTGATACATTTGCTTGGGAAAATGAATTTTCCATCAAGCTCTCTCTATAGTTCTAGTTAGCTACTTGGGTAGTGCCCTGTATTTCTAACCTAATGCCCATCAATTGAGTCACTGTTGTACTATTCCCCATTCTACGGGTGCTCAACACTTTGTGACCATGGGAAGGTCTGTGGGAGCAACCTAAGTAAGCAGGTTGCCTTGACAATTCAGTCCCCGGTCGTCTTACCAGGCGTTGAAGGCCACATACTCCCAACTGCTTCCCAGAAGTTCAGGAGGATCGTTTACGCTTTTCCTTTGCCAGCCCATGGCTTCCTCCATGCAAGAACAAGGAAAAGTGGATATTCAACCACATGACTCATTAACCAGACTAGAGTCAGCTAGAGGCACAGCAAGTATGTTGTACACTTGAAAATCTCACAAGTTTGCAGCCTCAGTTTCACCTTTACTGTATCAGACCATTTTCTTCCATTTCAAGGTATCGTTCATCACTCCCAAGCTCTCGCCCAACATGTTCCCCTCAAGGAAGAACAAGCTAGACCAAGTTTAGGCCCATCTCCATGTATTCTTTATTGTTTACTTAATTTCCATGTGTTTTCTTTCTATAAGACAATCGCCTTTAGTCACTGCCTTGGGTCACAGTGTCAGGACAGCAAGGAGAGCTTGTGCAGCTCTGGCTGGTCTGAGACTCTGAACTCTGTCACGTGGATGTCTATCAGCTCTTGCTACGCTTACTCATACTATGGAAAGAATGCAGACCTCTCACCAAAGAAGACGTAAGATAAACAGATGAAAGGATAATGCTCCACTGGATGTGACTAGGGAACAGCAAATTAAAACAATGACAAGATACAATGCAAAATGGTTGGTACCAGCCACTTCGGAAGACAGTTTTGGCAGTTCCTTACAAAACTAAACATACTCTTACCATATGACCCAGCAATTGTGCTCTTTGGTATTTACTCAACGAAACTGAAAACTTACGTCCACACAAAAACCTGCACATTGATATTTATCACAGCTTTACTCATAATTTCTAAAACTTGGAAACAACGAAGATGTCCTTCAAAAGGTAAATGGATAAATTGTGCTACATCTATACTATGGAATATTATTCAGCAATTAAAAGAGATGAGCTATCAACTCATGAAAAGACATGAAGAAAACTTAAACGCACATTACTGAGTGAAGCCAATGTGAAAAGGCTGCATACTGTATTGCTCCAACTATATGACATACATGAAAACGCACAAATATGGAGACAGAAAACAAATCAATGGTTACTATGGATTTAGGGGGAGAGAGGGAGGCATGGAGGGATGAACAGGTGAAGCAAAGAGGATTTTGAGGTCAGTGAAACTGCTCTACATGATACTTAATGGCAGACACATGTCATTATATATTTGTCCAAAACCGAGCATGCACATTAGAGTGAACACTAACATAAACTATGGGCTTTAATTATTAATAATGTATCAAAATAGGCTCATCAATTTTAACAGGTGTACCACACTAATTCAAGATGTTAATAATAGAGAAAAACAGGGGTAGACAAAGGGGGTATATGGGAACTCTGTACTTTTGACTTAGTTTTCTGTAAACTTAAAACTACTCAAAAATAAAACCTATTAAATAAAATTTAAAAGAATGCAGATGATTTGCTGGTTTCTCTTTTCTCTCCTTGTTTTGTTGCTCTTATAACGTCTCACTTCCCCCTCAAGTTTTAGCAGTCATGCTTAGCTTCTCCTGAGTTTACTGATGTCACTCAGTAAATTCCATGTGGACCATGATTCTCTGATGTCTCCTGGGGATAGAGGTCCCCTGAATATTACTCAATTACATGTGTCATTTGAAAATTATTGTCTATATAAGAAGCACTGTTGTACTTTTTCACATCTGCCCTTATTTCATTTTTTTTCCTCATGGTATAACTTTGATACAATATGGAACCAATAAGAACAACACAAGAAAGATAATGATTTCATATGGCAAACTATGCAAACTATCAATTAGCTCAACAGTGCTTCTAGAAGATGAAAGGCCACCCTTGTGGTTAGGTTCAGTTATGCCCCAGAAGCAAGAGATTACCTTTTGGTATCACTGTTATAAGTACTGCCATGTTTCCCTAAATCTTTTCCAATGTATTTTTAATTTTTATATCACTTCCTCTAAATATTACTTTTCTTATTGCTCAGGTACCTGGGGATTAAATGCAACTTCCTTTATTGTTCATCGTTTAATGCATTCTAAAGTGTCAAGAGTAAAGCTCTAATGATAAAAATTAGAAAAAAAAAGTATCTCTACTGTATGACTCATTATCACCTCTGTGATGTGCTTGTGATAGGAAAGATATATTTTCCCAAATGCTATTTCCCTGACGCTCCTTTCATTAAGGGCCACTCTAATGTGCCTTTATATTAATTCCAAGGGAAGCTGTTTTATATATTTGCTAGGCTGAGAGGCTCCCACTCTCCCCTTCCCAGAGAGTCTGCTGTCCAGTGTCACCATTCCAACTTCTATCAGAGGTTGAGAGGCTTGATTTTCTCCTACGAGGATCCAAGGCATATCGCACATCTCCAATCACCTAATGAGAAATCAGCATCTGATCCTGCCACCATCAAGCCAATTCTTTATATAGCAATGATACATAGTAAAAAGTCTGGGGATGTGCTGCTCTCTAGCTCTCAACCTCAGTCCTGATTAGGGCTTCCATCATTTTGCAAATCAGGTAGCTACTTATAATTTGCATAAGGAGTGGCCTGAGTTATTAGAGTCATTGAGATATTAAAGCTTCACAAATCCACCTGAGCATTTGACTTTTGATCCGAATAACCAATTAATGAATTTTGAGCACTAACTCTGCTATGTATGCGAAGAAAGAAGAGTAGGCAAACAAGATATCAACTGTTGGGGCTGGCTGAGCCGCTCAGTTGGTTAAGAGTTGGCTTGTGAATGAGAGCTCTGAGCAGCAGGGCCTCCGGTTCGGTTCCCACATGGGCCAGTGACGTTGCGCTCTCTACAGCTAAGATGGTGAACAGCAGCTCGACCTGGAGCTGGGCTGCCATGAGTGGCCGACAATGGCATAGGCTGCAGTGAGGCTGCAGTGGGCTGCCGTAAGCTACCATGAGTGGCCGGCAGCAGGCATGAGCTGCCGTGAGCCTCGGTGAGCGGCCGTCCAATGGCCAGCGAGCGACTGCCTCTCCTGGGAAGAGCGCAATGATAATACCAACATGGGCCAGTAAAGCAGTGTCCTCCACAACTAGACTGAAGAACAAAAGGACAGCAACTTGTCTGTTCCTCTCCCCCGATTCCCCAATGCTGTTCCCCTTCCCCAATTCCCCAATAAAATCTTTTTAAAAAAAAGATATAAAATGTTGTATTTTTAAGTTAATTTAAATAATCAACTAAGAAGTAAAACAAAACAGTCCCTAAACCACAAACAATTCTACTGTGAAAGCATTTAATTTGGAAAGCATATGTGCTAATGTTAATTCCAAGAATGTGGAAAGTCAGATTCTTAAAACATCCACTGAGACACAACACAAAATGAAGTATAAAAAAAAGGTAATTAAATAATTCACCCTGAATGTACTGCTTAAAATATTTTTATCATCTTTAGTCCATGATGTCTACGTGTAAGTGCCAAAGTAAAAAAAAAAAGAAAAAGACAATCCTATAATAAAAATAACTTCTCTTTCTAGGCTTGTTTTATTTGTTTTCCATGGTGTCCCTCAGTTGGAGAAGACAGAGAAATGTGTTGGATCAGTAAAATTCCACAAGTTATGTCATTTTTAGGGGATAAAAAGATAAAGAACGGGAAGAGACCTAACATTTTTTGAATGTCCTATACTTAGGGCATTGTGCTAGATCTTATTATTTACTATCTGTTACACATGACAAATGTCCTCTTACTTCAAAACTCTGTGACCATTCTAATGAAAGAAAACAAAGTCAGCGAGTTTAAGTAACTTGACCAGTCAGGAAGAAGCCAGATTTGAACAGCAATTTGTCTTATGCCAAAGCCCATGTTCTTTCCACCCCACAACGCTGTTCTCCCTTATGATTTCCTGGAGTATCTAGCACTCTAACTGTATCAATTTGTAATTTCTAGTTCAATTACAAAAAAAAATGCTTTAGAGGAAGCTAATGCACATTACTGGACTTGCTCCAGGTCATAAAATTAAGTAGTCATTATATTATATAACTGAATAACAGCAATAATGAAGCTACCATTTACTGAAGCTCTAATATATATCAAGCATTCAACTGGTACATAACATATGTTACCATACTTAATCTGCAGAAAACCCCTATGGGATACATATTACTTATCCATACTGGAGATGAGGGAAAAAGATTCAGGAAAATGTAATAATTTTGTAGGTAACATGGATGTATTCTGATCCATGTTGCTCTGGATTAACTGACATGGATGTCCACAGTCTGTCCACTCTACTCCATCCCTATCCTCCATTCCATATTCCCAATTAAGGCAAACTGTAAGCACAGCTGAGGTGCAAAACACTCTTATTAAGATAATG
Source organism: Hipposideros armiger (assembly GCF_001890085.2). Classification (NCBI taxonomy): domain Eukaryota; kingdom Metazoa; phylum Chordata; class Mammalia; order Chiroptera; family Hipposideridae; genus Hipposideros; species Hipposideros armiger. The sequence continues at coordinate 308,885 of NW_017732192.1, forward strand.
CCACCCTAATGTTAATACTACTGGAATGACATTGCCCTCTCCATTGAATTTAATGAACAAATTGGGATTGATATTTTCTCATATACCTTGCAGAATATGGATAACACTTGTTTTCATTTTATATTGAAGCAAGGTATTATTTTATGCCCAATTTACTGTGTAAAAGACAGTGATTGTCATTAATAGTATTATCTTGCATTGAATGAGCCTAGGTCAAAGTATTTCATGTGAGAAATAATTTCCTTGAGAGAAAGCCACACCTGCAAAATATCCTCATCACCTGTATTCTGAGCAATGGCTAGCGTGTACCTGTTTCTTGAATTTCAGGATAATTTCACTATTATAAAAATTAATTCAGTTACTTCATTAAGACCTTTGTGAAAATATATTTCTATGACAGAAGTTGATAGAAGTTCGATGTCTTCAATATTTTCTGTTTGATTCATGTTAACTCAATCACATTTTGTTCAATGCAGTGATGCTCTTAATTTAGAACTGCCAGGTGAATATAATTAGCCATAATTATTACTGAAACAATTCCATATTCTAGAATATTAAAAAGTGAAAAACTTAAAACTTATCAGTAACACTAATTATTCATCCTCTAATAATACAAGTGCTTTACCTCTGTGTATTCTAATTATTCTAATTCTATGTTTTCTAATTATTCATATAAGACAATTTAAAAGTTACCTTTCAAATGACTGTGACACAAAGCTGTTGAAACATTTTATATTTTAATAAATATTTTTAATATCTTATATTCTTGGGTTTTCTCTGTTAAAAACAACAGTGTAGCGGAGAGACTGAAATGTCAATTAGTTATTTGACTTTATCGATATTATGCTTTTTCCACTATCTTGATTATTATTCAGTCAAGTTTATATCTCTACTCCTCTACTTAAAATGTTCTTTCCCAAAACACTATGAATTATCTTACCAATTCCTCCTTTCACTTGATCTTTTCTGAAATATTTCATAGTCCCTTTCCAGGCTTTCAGAATTTTTTTATACTTTTTGCCACCATCCCCTTCATAACTTATCGTCTTCCATGTAGTACCTATTGCCATTTTCCTTGGACCACTTCTGGCCAAACTTTCTCAGGCTCTTTCCATAGTGGCCCTTCAAATCTCAATATTCTCTGTGATGTATCCTGTTCACTTTTCTATTTTTTTCTTCTTTTAATGATTGCTCCCATTACCATGTCTTAAAATATCATGTATTTATAGAGTTCCAATCCTACACCTTCAGCCTTATTCTTTCTCTTAAACTACCCACCCATTCAATAAGTTTCCCATTAGATCTATTCATCTGAATGAATTATTGCTCCCTCAAGTTCAGTATATCTGAATTAAATTGATATTCTTCTTCCCCAACCCCAAGAAATCTGCTCTTCCTTCTTTCATATTCTATGTTTCAAGGTACTGGGTACAGACATGATGGAGATTTTAATGGCATTAGTTCCTCTTCTCCTTCGCTGATGCTGTGTCTCCTCACTTTAAACCTCAGCTAAAACTTCTGCAATGTGACCCCAGTCCTCCTCTCCTCACTAAAACTTCTACGGTCCTAGTTCTGCTTCCCTGTGCCTCTCAGGCCCTCTCCTTACTGACCTCGCAGCCTGTTACCTTACCTCTCTCCATTCTGGGCAAAGACTATGTCAATCCTCTGCTCAAACTTTCCAATGGCTTCCACCTGATTAGAGGTTAAGCCCTAACGTCTTGACCACAGTTTGAAGGTTTTTTTACAATCTGGCTCCAATTCACCTCATTGACATTAACTCCATTCATTCCCACCAAACATCCTGGACTTGAGCTGTAGTAATTCCAAGAACTGGGAATGCTCTCATGTCTTTAATTTTTATTTTCGCTCTTCCCTCTGCTTGCAATGGACTTCCATGAGTAAAAATTTTACTCCTTCCTGAGTAAAAATCTAGCTCACCCTTCAAAATCCAGGTCAACATTAACTCTTCTTTGAAACCCTCCACGACCCCATTTATCAGCTACACAACCTCTCTGCTCTCATAGTGTTTTGTTTATGAGTATGGTATGCCATGTCATAATTGTTGTGTATTTATAGTATTATTCAATTTTGAATTTCTTGAGGGCAGGAATGACAAAATTCTAGTCAGCCTCTACAACAGTGACTTCGTGTAAGTCACACAGTGAGTCCTCAATAACTCTTTGTTGTGACTTAACTTAATAAACTTCCATATAATACACTTTATACATTAACTTTTCATAAAATACACATTACATATTATATATCATGTATCATAAACCTTATGTATTATGTGCATGTATACATGTTAATACACTATGTATGCATACATATGCATAATGTATGTTTATGGTATATGTATGTGCATATGTATTTATACATATGGTACACTTTCAGGCTCAAAAAGCCCTTAGATATCAACTTTTCTTTTTGGTTAGCTTTTCTAATCAATGACTATTACAAAATAAGAAACCAACAGCCAAAATCATTAGGTGGCTTTGCCAAGGTTCCATCGCGTGTTACTGACAACAGTGTGAGAGTTTCTGTCCCAGCTTCTCATCCTGTGCACCTTTCACAGCATCACGTTAATTCAATGATCTCACCAATGAAATGACTCCCTATAATCTGCTGTACCAAGAACAAACAATGTCCCAGTGGAGTGGACATTCTGGACTGTCTCACCTAACTTTCTCCCCCAACTCCCTCCCTGCTCTTTATTTTCATCAAGTGAGAAACACTTATGATTCTGTCATCCCTGTATTTTCATTTACAGTGCACCCCTCCCCTTTAACTATTCCCTAGTTCCTCCAGTAACTACTCTCAGTTCCTTTATAGATATGGCAATGTCTCTATTCCTTCTCTAAATAAATAAACAAACAAACAAATAAATAAATAAATAAGTCATTATTTTGCTCTTTAGTTTAATTCACTTTTTTTCACCAAACCAAGGATCATCATAAAAGAGATGCCATTATCATCCTCATCATACCAGCTGATATCTGCATAGGCACGGAACTTTGGAGTTTACAGATTACTTTCTCATAACTCATTCACTTGATCTTCATAACACTTAATAGTCAGAGAATGTATCACATTTATATGCAGTTCAAAAAACTAGGGGTCAAAAGTTAAACGAATTGCCAACATTCATATAACTAGCCAGAGCTGGAGCTGGCGCTGGAACCAAGGTGTCCATAGCCTAGCTCCTGACAGCTTTCCATGTTACACTGCCTACCGGCCTGTGTTCCCACCATGGCATTGATGTTGACGTATATTGGTACCTCAGATCCTGCACAGTGAATGTTGCCTCGACTCTTTTTCTATCTGAATTCCTGCTTGGCTCTTATTACTTTAACAGTACAAATTTCAACCAGACCAGTACGATTTTGTCCAACATTTGCTTACCTGAGAAGCTTTTACCAAGTATCCAAATAATACCGTTTAATGGTAAATTACAGTTTGATTGTTGTTCGCTGAGCTTTTCAAAAGTAAAACCATGGCTTTAGCTGAATTACAGATCTTCAACTCTTTGTTTTAAATGGAAATAAACTCATTTGATTTCCTCTGCATCCACTAATCAACCAATCTTTAAACTGTGAATGTTAACAAGGATGGCTAACACTAATCAAGATGGCTTTTTTAAAAACCAGTGTATGTATCTGTGTGTGTCTGTGTGTCTGTGTGTGTGTATATTTCATACAACATTGGGAGGCAAATTGTGTACTTTATTTTAGCTTTAAGTAAATTTCTGTTCAATTTCCTAAGTTGCTGCACAGCTACAACTTCTTTAAAAATTCAGGATATCAGTGCAATCATTAGAGTGGACTAATCTGTCTGGGCAGCAGAGGGCTACAGATAGCTGAAGCCAGGAAAGCCGCTCCTTCTCTGTAACTTGTTTGCAATCCTTTGACAAATACACACTCTCCCTCCTTTCTACTGAACCCTCTTAATGTTATTAAGTCACTGCCATGAAACCGAATGTATCCCTAGCCCTAAGCAACAGCAATAACTTTTCCTACTTCATTGCTATAAACGTGAAGTTTCAGGTCTGTTGAAGGATTCTCAGTGTCCTTTGGAGGAGAAAGGAGCCGCTTGCTGGAGAGGGGGTAGTCATTCCTCACTTGGTATTGTATTTCCTGCCTGTCGCTGCCCCGCCAGGACCTCCAGTCAGCACTTTTGTCTCGAGGTTCAGAGGAACAATTAGTGGTTGTTTTGATTGGTTGGTTGAAAGCAAAGCAAAATAATTCTCAAGACAGGAAAAGTTTAAACCTCAACATCCTAACCACTGTGCACTTTAAAAATCGCTCAATTCACGAGTTAAGAATTGAGCTTTACCTGGGCTCAGTGGGCTCACCAGAGCCCGTTTGCCTCTGGCTGTCAGAACTGTTCTTGTTTGGCTTGTTTCCACGTGTCCCATATATCGCAAAGCTGTACTCAACAAATCGAACTCTATAGCCATCTGTATCACGGCAATGAGCAAATATAGTTTGCCTCAAGACAGAAGAAAGACCGGGGCTAAACTGCTTCCTTGTTCTTTGCTAGAAATATATTTAAGCAACTCCTAGCACAGTGAGAATCCTGAGGCTAAAAAACACTGCACTTCATCCTGAAAGTGCAGCGTCGGTCGTCCTCGTTAACTAGAGAGCTGCGAGAAAATAGCATTCCGGTGACTCACGAATGCCTCTTTTGAGTTGTTAGGTTTTTCTTTCCGAAGAGCATCGGACGTGACCTAATTTGCTTCCCTAGCATCGCACTTTTAACCTTAGGATCCCAGCACACCGGGGGCATCGAGAAGCACAGGGGCGTCCCCTGAAGCCCAGCAGTTTCGTAACGTGGACCCAGATATGAAGTAGGAAGAAGGGGGAACTCCGTCCCACTTACCAGTCTTCCACAGATACAGGATGGGTGCCTCCGCTTCGCCCTGGGCTGCAGCCCCGCAGGAGCCCGAGCGCAGCAGCAGCAGCAGCAGCAGCAGCAGCGGCGGCGGCGGCGGCGGCGGTGGGAGCAGCTGCAGGACGCCCCGGCGCGGGCCCTCAGCTCCCGGGCTCCAGGACTCGGAGCGCCTCGCTTGCAGCCCCATGCCGTCTGCAGCCGCTCCAGGGTCCAGATCCCAAACGAGGTGGACAGGGGATTCTTCTTCGCCCTCCGACCGTCTTCCCAAGGAGTACCGAAAGCAAAGCTCTTCCCTGCTATTGTTCGTTTCAGATGAAAAGGAGGGAAAGCTCCTTTAACACCAGGGAACAATAGCGTCCGTGGCGGCCGTGGCTGCCGCGGCCACCGCCACTGGCGGGGATGCTGTTGAGGCTGCCATACCACGCAGAGTGGCAAGTCCTAGCGGCGAGGGAGGCAGCCGTCCGCAGAGGGCCCCAGCTGACTGAGCAGGTCCTCGAGGTCCAGGAGGCAGCGCAGCCCCCGCCGCCAGCTGGAGAGAGAGGAGAGGGGTGTGAGCCCAAACGAGGGAGAGGGGACTGGAGGTAGCAAGGGAGGGGGGGGGGCGGGGAGGGCTCAAGGGCGAGAAAGGAAATGAACGACGGGCAGAGGGGACACCCAGATGCAACATACCCGCCCAGAGAACTCCCGTGCACATGGTGTGATGAAATATGTTTGGAAGGATACACCAATAAAAAGAATCATCACCCGACAGGCTTCAGCATGACAAATAACAGGCATTGAAATTCATCGTCACCCAAGGAGTCAAATGCTAGCTCTAGCGGCATGTTATTCACAGTGTATATTTATTTACATTAAGCATCAGTGTTTATAATTTATTCTAAGCGATGCCTTCTGAATTAGTTTATGTGGGGAGCAGTGTGTATGATCAGATGGGTAAGTAAAACATAGTAAAACAGCAGAGATGTTTACTCGCTGAAGAAATGCACTTAAATACTTTTTCAAATGTTTTTTTAACTTAATCTGTTCTCCATAAAAATATGATTAATATTGCTCTACTGTGTCAAGTCAAAGTTCATTGTCTTTTAATAGCCTTTGCAACAGAATTAGTATTTAATAAATATTCACCATACTATCTAGTTAAGTGGATACAATTTTACAAAAACTGATCAAAAACTTATATTTCAGATATGGAGTAAATAAAAGTATTACCCCTTTATCTACTTCTCTGTCAAAAATACGCTGCCTTTAAGTAGCCACACACTTGTAAAATTAAAGGAAAAAAACTGAGTTTCCATTACTTGGATATCTCTAAATTAATAAATGTTTTCCTTAAAAATCCCTGGCACTGAGTTCTCTGACCCCTTACTGTAGAAAAACGCCTTTCATAATCTAAATAACCTCATGGGTTTGGGTCTTTTGTTCTTTGTGTTTGCACTTTCTTAAGCCAGTAGTAATAGAGGAATGTGTGTGAAGTCAGATAATGCTTTGCCCTTTCTCTCTTTTTTTTCTTTCCCCCAATAATGACCTTTTATTAATTCATTTCCTAGTAAAGCTAAAATAATATCAAGGCACCTAGCCAATTAATAATACAGCCAAAAGAAAGCCAAAGAACACTATTCACATCCGGTCAGCAATGCTTGGCCAAATAAAATAAAATTTGAAAAGCAGGAAAACTACTCTTTATGAATTTACTCCACCAACAGAGCCAACCCAAGAGTTTAAAATGAGGAAGCCAGTGTTTCTGGAAAAGGAAAAACCTTCCATAAAGCTCTCTTGGGACGCCGCCTGTCGTTCTTCGGATCATTCCAGACACAGCCCTTCTGCCTGCATTAGATTAAAAGCAGGTTTGATCAAATAATTCCCAGGTCCTGCCTGTTTAAGTATTCTGACATCAGAGGAAATTAGCAACGTTGAAGGTTGCAAATTCAGCCTTTGTTTACTTTCCACTCTGTTAGACCTCTAAGAGAGAATTAAAAGCTCACAGAGCCCCTAGCTCTGTGAATCTGTGATTAGGAGAGATAAGCTAGTGTGGATTACTATTTCTTCACTGGTGACAAACAGGCAACAATCAAAAGATTACAGGTTGATAAGGGATAAAAACGAGCCTCATCTTAACTAATGTATGGCTCCCTGAAAGAGCAACTTGTTTCCACAGTTACATCAAAGAAGAAAATAGGACCAGCTTGGTTGTCCTCTTAAGGAGAATGCTGCAATACCCCTCCACAATGGCAGTGTTTTCTCCCTGTTTGCTGGTGGAGCCCTAAACCCTGAAATCTTCTAGCTCTGGCACAGGAAGGATTTCAAGTGGAAGCACCCTATTAATTTCAGCCCATTGTAAGCATTCTTGGGAAGTCCCAAATCAATCCGCCAAATAGAAACTCATTACATAACAGAAGACAGAGCATCTAAGAAGTCAAGTTAGTACAATTTAATGTGTGGGGTAATTACTTAGCCCTTCGAAAATCCATTAGATGCTATACTTAATAGCTTGATGTCAAAAGAAAATTTAAGACTCTAATCTTTATATTTATCCATGGATGTATAATAATTACTCAACTGGGAAAAAGTTTAAACATTGTACAATAGCTGCAACTTCACGCGTTATACATAAGATCCAGGGACCACTTCTAAGTCAAAATGTGCTGCCATTTAAAATACACAACGAGGGTGAATGTTCTGCAGCAGTGTTTGAAAATAGCCTACAATTGGCCTTTTTCTTTCAATTTCAATTGATACAAGGCTTAAGGATCACACGTAAACACATACACATGCACAATCAGTCAGTAGTAAAGACATATCTGGACAAGGCTACAGAAACTACAGTCATATAAACATTTGTCTCCACCACTGCCACATATCTGTTCTATAACAATGCCATTATTGCACTTGAGGACAAAAATGTATGGGTCTCTGAGGAGACAGAAGTGATATATATATTCAGATAAATGTTCCTTTGTGAAAGCTATAGTGTCCAGTTGGACAAATGCTATCAATAAAACTGATAGACAGCAAGAGATAGAAAGACAGCATGCTTTGTTTTCTAGAATATGATATAAATAACACACAAATGTTTAATGACATGATGTCACAATGTAGTCATGAGAAGTCTCAAGGATGCAGATTAAATTGACCATCTGTACAGTCTGCCGTGAAGTAAGTCATTCATCATTTTTCATGAAGAACTGTTCAAGTATTAATGAGCCGGGGCTATAAAAGTTTTCCAAACCAATGGATGAAAAATGCAAAACATATTTCTTAATGTTTAGAAATGAGACAATTCTGAACCTGTCAGCTCTCATGTGGTGTCCTTTCATCTATCTTTATCAGTTTTGTTATCATTTCCAAACTCCAGAGTGAGAGTGTGGATATATCTACACGCGTGTTTTCTCCTTTATTAGAAAACAAGCGTATAAGCATTTTTCATGACCTATAAGACATATGGACAATGACTTTCAGTGATTACTCCCAACATTTAAAATCAATCATAAAAAATTGAATTACTTGCCAGAAAGGGAGACAACTTTTAATATCAGTTTTTTATGAAGCAATTAGTAAATGAAGAAATATACAGTTATTCATTGATGGAGTGTTACATATGGAAGCGTCAATGTCCATTTTGAAATAAAAATTTTAAATTTTCTCTACATAAATGTATTTGTCTTATTAAAAAAACAAAACACAAACAAACAAACAAAAAAACACCCAAAGGAATTCTGTTTGTGCAGCCTCTAGGTGTCATACTTGACCAAGGTTTGGGGTAGACAAAATTTATTTTGGGCTTCTTTCTATTCCCCACTTCGTGCCACACCCACCAAATTATTAAAAGATAAAACAGTTCACATTTTATCTTTCGTAATAAAGAGCCCCAGATTTTACTTTCTTTCCCAATTCTAACTAATATTCACCCTATTTTCCTTTTAATTCCTTTTACTTTATAACAACTGTGTTTTGTTGGTTGATAGGTTTATTATAGTTTGCTGGTTTGTATTTATGTGTAGTGACAAGAGGGCAGATTCCAAATTTCAAATAGTTTTACAGAAAGAAAACTAATCCCATGGTTTCACCATTTTAATCAAAACTAAACTTGTTTGGAAACAATAAGGATCTGCTACAAATAATTAGATCCCTTGTTTTGATTATCAGATGAAAATGTAGAATATTATGGTTTAGATCTTTCTAGGGTTTGGGGACTCATTCACTATAGACTTTATAATAAGGATCCCATCCTAGGTGGTATGCGAGGCATCAACAGTCTCTGGTACAAGGTAATAATGCCCTGATTGTTAAAAAAAATTCACCAGTGGTGACTTAGGAGAATGTTTCTGTAGAGGAGAACATCCTGGCGGACGCAATGTTTTAAGCATTTGAAAAGTACAGAGATACATGTTTACAAGCATAACACAGCTGAGTAGTTATCACTAGTTATCAGTGTTCTATGCGTGGATTGTGATAAGGCACAGGCCTTCAACAAACAACTGGAAACTAAATATGAAGGCCAGGAGTCCTTAAAAAGAACCCTTGTCTCAAGCAGTGGCGGGAGTAGTAAAAAGCTAAAGATCAAGCTGAAAACTTAAAGAGCTGACAACCATAAAGATGACTGAATGATCAGCCAAGGCAGGTTTGTTATACTAAGATCAGGGCTCTGCTTTGGGAAAACTAGAAGTTAATGTGTGGGACAAGTTTGTGTGGTTGGGTGGATGTCCCCAAGGTCTTTGACTCCCCAGACTCTTCTAAATTCTCCAAGGCTTCAGGGGCAGCCCACCCCACCCCCTCTTAACAGTGGGCACACCCTCTTCCCTGTAAGGCCTGCCCCACCACCTCTCCGAGTTTCCAGGCAGATAACCAAGCCCATGTCCCAACATTGTCAGCCTAGGATATGCTAGGCCTGTTATTATAACAGAATGATGACTACAGAGCAAAGAGGCTTCGAGAATTAGCTACGATGTGCTATGAGGAGCCAGGAGAGTATCCACCGGGCTATCTTTTGAGAGGCTTGACTAGGTGTCAGGACCTAGACAGGAAAAGAGAGAGCTCATTGACTTGGGGGAACACTCCAGGATATGGGATTTAACATCCTGTCAAGCACTGAAAGGCATGGCGCACACTGGGTGGTTCCTAGAAATCTGGAGAAACACTGATAGAAACTGAAATTCCTAAATTACCAAAGTGACAAGGGGAGGAAGGGACGTGCTGGAGTAGATACATTATGTCAGAAAACCAAAGACCCAAGGAAGGATTATGACCCAAGGAAACGAGAGTACACCGATCACCAAAGCCATCAGGAATGTGTTGGTGAGAGGGCCGCCAGAATCATTAAGTTTCATGTCACCAGTAGGAGAGATGGTTGTACAGATTTCAGTCTCTGATCCATTTGTGAGTGGTATCAAGTAAGGTTCTAAATTCATTATTTTTCAACTCAATATCCAATTGCTCCAGCGCCATTTAAAAGACCATTCTTTTTTTCTTTGAATTGTCCTAGCGCTTTAGCATAGGGAATAGAGTCAATGGCATTGTAACAGCTATATATGCTGTCAGAGGGTAGAAGATTGGGGGAGGAGGGTTATCACTTTGTGAGGGGTGTAAATGTCTACCGTATTTCCCCATGTATAAGACGCACTTTAATTTTGGGGATGGAAATTTGAAAAAAAAAATAAATTAAAGTTATTGAACTCAAGTTTTATTCATCATAAAAAAAGCGAAATTCGAAAAAAAGCAGGAAATGCAAAGTAAAAAAATCTACAACCACTGTATAAGACACCCAGTTTTGACCCCAAATTTTTCGAAAAAAGAGTACATCTTATACCTGGGGAAATACGGTAACTGTTACATTGTTTTGTACACCTGAACAAAAAACCAAGTGACCATGAATGGAAAGGTTTATTTCTGTTTGACTGACATATAAGCCTGCTTATGCTCCTACCACACTCTCTCGATTATTGTAGCTTCTACTAATTTTTCAAATTTAATAAGGTAAGACCTGCAACTTTTTTCTTTCTCTAAATGTTCTGGCTAGTCCAGGTCCTGTGCATTCGCTTATCTGTTTTAGGATCAACTTCTCAATTTCTACAAATTCCTGCTGAGATTTAGATAGAGATCAATTTGAAGTGAACTGCCATCTTAACAGGACTGAGTCTTCCAGTTCATGAACATGGAATACCTCTCCATTTATTTAAATACTTGCAAATTTTCATGAATATTTTATAATTTTCCGTTCACAGCTTTCACTTATTTTGTTAAATGTATACCTAATTGTTTTACTGTTAACGATGTACTCTTGACTAGAACTGCTTTCTGAGTTTGATTTTGGATTATTTACTGCTAAGATACAGGAATCAAGTCGACTTTTACATTTCAATTTTGTATCCTGCAATCTCGCTTAACTCATCTTTTAATTCTAATAGACATTTTCTGAATTTCAGGTTTTTCAGTATATAAAATTGCCATCTGTAGATAGAGGCTTTTTAAACATTCTTTTTCAACCTGCAAACCTTTAAGATTATTACTATTATGATTATATTTACTGTCTTGCCTATTACACGGGCTAAAACTTCCAGCACGATGGTAATAGAAGTGCCAAGTATTACATTTAACGAGCCTTGTTTTGTGATCCAGCTTATGTGCTATAGCGAAGAGTGCTTCACATGCACTTAAAAAGAAATGTGTCCTCCACTGAGTCAAGTGTTTTAGAAAGTTCAAGTCAGTTGATAGTGTTGTTCAAATATTTTATATCCTGGCTGATTTTCTGTCTAGTTGTTTTATCAATTATTGACAGGGGATTATTGAAAGCTCCGGATATTATTGTTGAATAGTCTATATTTCCTTTTAGGTGGATCAGTTTTAATGGCTTGTATTTGAGAGCTCTGTTGTTAGGTGTGCACAAATGCACTGATGGTTATACTTTCCCGATGTATTGACCCTTTCATGCTTATCTTTTGTCCTTCACTGTTTCTACCAATGTTTCCTTATTGTGAAGTCTACTTTTTCTCATAATACAGCTACTCCAGGTTTCTTACGACTGCTGTTTGCATGGTATATATTTTTCCAATCCTTTAACTTTCAATCAACTTGTGCGTTTGAATCTCTGGTAAATGGCATACTGTTGAGTTTGATATTTTTATCCAATCCAATAACCTCTGCTGTTGGATGGGGGTTTTTAGATTATTTGCATTTAATGTAATTATTCATGTGGTTATATTACATATCATTTTTACTATTTACTATGTTTTATGTTATTATATATGTTATTATATATGTTTTGTTTTGTTTTATTAACAGCTCTGGTGAGACATAGTTCACATAACATAAAAGGCACCCATTTAAAGTATATAATTCACTGGTTTATTCAGTTGTACAACTGTCACCATCATGTAATTTTAGAACATTTTCATTAAGCCAAAAAGAAATCCCAAGCCCATTAGCAGTTTCTACCCCTCCCCCATACTCTGGCAACTGCTCACTCACTTTCTGTCACTATGGATTGACACATTCTGAACATTTCATGTAAATGAAATCATATAACATGTGGCCTTTTGTGAATGGCTTCTTTCACTCAGAATAAATTTTCAAGGTTCATTCATGGTATATCATGAATCAATGCATCCTTGTTTTTTATGATTGAATACTATTTTGTTGTATGCATATATTACATTTTTTTATCTTTTAATCAGTGCATGGATTTGAGTTGTTTCCATTTTTGGCTATCATAAATAATTCTGCTGTGAACATTTAGATACTATTATGTGGCAAAAGAAAAAATACAGAGGTTTACAACTTTTCCATATAGTCAGTGGAGAATTTGAAAGTAGTAGAATACCATGATTTCCCTATACATTTTATTGCCAAAATTAGAAACAGCTTTCTGGAAATCAGTGATTCTATAAAGGAGCTCTGCGCTGAAAAAATATAATAAACACAAATGTCTGTCTAATTTGAATTTATTCCTAGTACAAGTCCACAACAGATGCATGACAAGTACTTGTGAAAAGAGGGAAATAATTTAAATAATTCCCATGCCTAAAATAAAAAATATATATATTTAATAATTAGGAAGGGAAATAACTGCCCAAGTGCTCTAAGAACAGATAAGCAGAATTCAAAACAATAATTTACTGGGCCGGCCAAGTGGCACATTGTTTAAGAGCTGGCTTGGGATGCCAGAGGACCCCGGTTCGGATCCCACATATGAGGGCCAGTGACACTGCCCTCTACAGCTAAGATGCTGAACAACAGCTCAACCTGGAGCTGGGCTGCCATGAGTCACCAGCGACGGAGTAGGCTGCAGCCCCTGTGGCAGTGGGTTGCCATGGGCTACCATGTGTAGCCAGCAGCCAGCGTGAGCAGCCAGCGGCCGTCCAGAAGCTGGCGACTGATCTGCCTCGCCCGGGAAGAGCGCAATGACAGTGCCAACTTGGGCCAGTGAAGCAACGTCCTCCAAAACTAGACTGAAGAACAAAAAGACAGCAACTTGTCTGTTCCCCTTCCCCCAATTCCCCAATTAAAAAATATATATATCTTTAAAAAACAAACAAAACAACAATAATTTTCTAAGAAAGAATGAATCCTGGCATACATGATTACCCATAAATGAATTAAAAACCTAAAGATTGTCCATGAGACAAAATTTATTATATAAAAGTTGTGTTTGTTTTAAAAACAAATTGACAAATATGTTTGACAGTGTTACTACTGATTATTTTGAGTTGATAGATCTTCCTTTGCTAAGAGAATGGCCTTTCTTTATATTTCTGCTTAGTAGGTGGTGAAGAGACACCAGCTGTTCAACACATCTTGGTACTTACAAGTGTAAGATGCACTCCTTCTTGGAGAGTAAGATATGCTTACATCTCATACACCATGCATAATAATGCAATAGAAAAAAATCTATAACTATGCTGAATTCACCAGTTGGCAATGAAAATCAAGCTCAGTGTAAGATGAAGATATGACACAGAAGAAAAAAAGCAAATGTCAGTAAATTAGCTCCATCCATTGTACTACCCCGTGGTGATAGCAGACGTCACTACCAATTTTCACAAGCGGCTAGTACAAGTCTGTAACTGAAACCAGAATGAAAAGCTTCCTAATTAATTGGTACTGGCAGATCTGTTACTTTCAAAAGTTTTTCCCTTGAGATGCAGATGCTAACCTGCCTCAGCAAACGACAATTGCATCCTTTTGTGCTTTACAAAGAAAATAAGTTTTCTTTCACTTGCTAATCGGTGGCACAGAAAATGTTGCAGTAGACCCCAGATGATAATAATATTTTTGTCCTTTATAAATTGAATAATGGGTTAAGAGCTGCCAAGTTTTGGCGGGACACTAGCTCATTTTTTTTTGTTTTACTCAACTGAAAAGAGATAAACTTAAGCAGCTACGCAGGGATGTGAATGAAGGCAATTCTTCACAACTCAACGAGCCAGCAGGACTATTTAATCCACAACTTATTTCACTTACCAAATTGTGAATACTCAACGTAAGAGGATTGAGAGTATGGACAAGATGCTCTTATAAACACATGCATCTCTACATGAACAGTGACAGAAATCTCATTCTACAGCTGTCTGAATATTCTGAAATTGTTACATGTTTAGTCCAAATTTAAAAAAAAACAGGAATACAATACTGATTTAAGAGCAACACCATCAAAATTACGCAAGCCAAATATCTAGATCTAGGCCCTTCCTATTAGGACCCAGCTGTGGTTAAGGAAAAGTTTATAATACCCACTTATTTTATCACAGTTTTTATGTGATCTCCACTATACCCTCTAAATCAAACCGCTGATAAAAATTCACCCATTCATTCAACCAATGGGATAACGCTTACTGAGTGCCTACTACGGGCCAAGCACTGTGTCCAACTCTGGAGATACAGTGACTTATACATCATGCTTTCCTCACTGAGCCTTCATGTATGCATGGCCCTGAGCTTGGAACTGTACGTGCTAGTCCAACGGCCAGGGCCCTCGACTCTAGAACATAATATATATAATAGGCATGGTGTAAACAAAGATAAAATGTAATACGGAGAAAGAACACAGGATCCAGAGAAAAGCTCATTGAGATATTCGTGTTCAGTGTATTGTGTTGGTATGTAACTAACAGTAGGCATTATCCTCAGTCGATCCTATCCAGGAGAAACGAACGGCTCCACACAGGCAGCCCCCACAGCGTGTAATGAGCAGAGACTTCATGCTCTCTGTGTTGTCACTGCTGATCTTTGAATCCTGCTGTTTTCACATTCTGAGCTGCTGAGGTGACTGCACTGTCTTGGCAGCTGAAAGGGGAGCTTGCTCTGGTTTCTCCCATAAAAAATAAGGGACAAAACCTATAATCCATCTTAATTTCATCCCATGTGACTTGAAATGGCAATGTTGGTGGGGGCAGGAAACATCACTGACAAGGACTTATGTGAAGGAAACAAACACCAAAGCAAACAATTTTTTTTAATTAAAGTTTATTGGGGTGACAATTGTTAGTAAGTGGTTACCAGAGGGTAAGTGGGATGGGGGGTGGTAGATGACGGTAAAAGGGATAAAAAATATGGTGATGGAAGGAGACCTGACTCTGGGTGGTGAACACACAGTGTGATCTATAGATGATGTATTACAGAATTGTACACCTGAAACCTATGCAAACAATTTTTAAAAGGTATTAACTAAATGAGTTTAAATTACAAAGATTTCTCTTCAGCAAAATGGAACACAGACCTAGACTTGATTATATTCCATTAGCTCATTATGCATATATGGGGGCTACTAATAGTTTATGTAGTCTTAGAAAAAAACAGGTTTCACGAAAAAAAAACAATAAGTAGAAAATTTTAAATGGATAACATGTTGTCGACATCAGCACAGGTGGTATTTTTTTAATGAATAAAAGAACACATGTATTTCATTCTTTCAGATCATACAAGTGCAAAGCAGCATGAATACAAATCTATTTTTAATAACTATTTTCTTATTATATTCTCATGCGGTTCCTACAAGGGTTCATTTTGACCCCTGACATAATATGTACTATTACCTCGTTTTCCATGAAATTAAAAAAGCTCCCGCACTACGCTGCTTCACATTGGACTGTGAGCCACTATATTCTTTAGCCTTTCAAAAGAAGAGCCTTAACCACAAGATAAATAAACCTAATGCTTACCTCTAAGCAATAAGTAATTAAAATAAAATCATAAGCATTTGCTTTACAACTTGTTTTTCCTCTCTAAATTATGATTTTGCAACATTTCTTTAAATGGCTTTCACTTTTATTGTACTGCAAAAGGGATATCATATTCTTTGTATGCACTTTATTATCTCATTTGATTGGGTTTTAATTCCTGCAACATACAGCAAAGGCTGATGTGCCTTTTGCAATTTGAAACAGTGGTGGCATGCTGAGAATAATTAGCGTCACTAAGGCAGAACAAATGATTTCTTTGCAAAACACCAAGTCTGTGTTTCAACAAAGATAATTGCAGAATGCCCAAGTTATCGTGGGCCTTCCAGTAGAGTGGTTACTTTGAGTTTAATTAACATTTTTGTAATTTTAATTCCCTAATAACTATAGTGACCCAGATATCATAAAGAATGCTGCTTTTGAAACTGGTTCATTTGATTTGTCATTTTTCATTAAAATATTTATTTTATATAGATATTTTATCAAATATTATTTGTTTTTAATTGTTTCTAATCATAATTTAAGCAAACTAATAATTTCATTGTTGCCTGTGGTTACCAGAATGGTAGTGGGCTATACTTCCTGCCCAATTCACCCTGAAATTGTGGAGATCTCTTATTACTCCAACAGAGGAACACTTACAAGAAATCAGATTAGTAGTTTCCTACACTTACTTTAGCAAGATAATACGAATATGGTAATTAAATAACACAAATCAATTTGTACTAAAAAGAAATCATTTAATAATAGCAATAACAGAGACATGATTATAGTTTCTTATAATTAAGGGGCTAATCCTCTTTAAACCAGTGAAATCTGCACTGAAAGATTCACTCAATTGTTTATATTTTAGTTACAATTATTGGTGAGTTAATGATTATTGCAGCACCTGGAGTGGAAGCATTAATCAGAGTTCGCTGTATAGCAAAAAAGGTCATGAGTGCATACTGCTCTGAAATTAAACCTTACTTTCATATGCCTATATGGCTGCAGGAAACTTAAGTTGTCGCTGCATTATGTATGCAGAGCCATCTAGGATCTCATGGTCCAGATAGCAGTGTTTTGACAAGTCTAATTCCATGCAAGACTCCTTCGATTGATCTGACCTTGCTAGGAACAAATTCACCCTTTCCAATGTTTCTGGAATAATTAGGTAAACACAAGCTGTAAAAGTTTTAAACGTTATAGTCTGTATTTACATCTACAGAATCATTGGCAGACAGACTATGAAACCATTATCAAATGAAGTTTCATTCTATATATTTTCAATCTTGAATGTTAACGATGTCCTGCTACTCATTTGATTAAGAGGAATGCTTTTAAAATCTAAGAAATCATCCTCCTTTCCTCATTTTGAAAGTATTAAATCACCAAAAAGTGTAGTACTTTTTGGAAAGTGAGTTAGATCTTCAGAGTTGGAAGTCTAAGCACAATTTTGAAATGCACGTTGACCTTGTAGAATGCTCTTACTATGTCTACACATTGTTAATGTAGATACCGGCCCAGTTAGCAAATGCAATGTAAATAATGAAGATGACTTAAAGATTACTGAAACAGTAAAAAAGAAGATTTAATAAAAACAAACGAGTGAAAGAGTATGAAATTCAGAGTATTTTAAATAGTTCACCAAAGAACATTGTTTTATTTTCATTCAAATTTTATATAGCTTATTTTTTATCTAATAATGTGTGTTCTTTCAGTAAATGACTTTGACTAGGGTCAAGGTGTTATATCTTGGAATATTTAAAATATTAATATGTCATACAGATTTAGAGACACAGAACTATAAAACTCATTTTCTCCTAGCAAGAGCTTTCAAGTAAAATACTTTTTGTTTGGCAAGCATATAACTTTAACATTGTTTTTTTCTCTTATTAAATTCCATTTCTGCCTTGTAATGGTTAGATTAGGTTCAAAGGCATATTTATTTCATTTGATAAATGTGAATTTAAAAGAGGTTTAAAAAATAGGAAGTGTTCATTGAAATTCTGTCCCATTACAGTAAAAGTTCATTTTTCTTGCAAATCAACTTTAGTTGCCTTAGCAACCCTTTCATTTCAAAAGTTCAAAGTCAAACTCTATTAAGAGAATATAATTGAAAAACTATAATAAGAGGATATAAATGGCAATTCACTAAGCATATCATGATGTTGAAATAGTTTGATCATTAATTTAGTATCAGCGATACCAGCGACAAACTATTAAGGTTTCATATAAAGGTTGATGACTACTGCTCGGAAGCACTTAAGTGACAATAAAAAATGGATTGTGTTTTTTCATATGTGGTTAAGAGAAAACTGATTTGGCTGAGTACCAGTGAAAATATAAAGTATAGTATGAAATTATTATTTTATCCTCTGTAAAGTAATAAATATCACCAAGCTCATTTACGATTTATGTACTAGTTGGGGTATCCTATCTTTCTACCATTTGAAAGTAAGTAAACCAATATATAACTATATGAATCACGCCCTTTTCACCCCTTCCACTTGCCTCATAGAAATCAATTTTATTTTAAGTAAAACAATACAGACAAGACATACTAACTGAGAAAAACAGCCTGAAGTGAGGCTGGTTGGAGAAAGGAGGTGGGGTAGAAAAAAATCTATTTTCATCTTGGGACAATATATATTATTTTGTCATCTTCCCTAAATTGATTTATTATATTAATTATTAACATAATTAACATATATAGAATTGCCAGGTAATTTGGACTTGCATTTGTTTCCTTGTTACATCAAAGCCAACAAACATAAAGATATAACAATAAGATATGACAAAAAACTTAGATTAATTTCACTAAAAAATATTGATATCAAATTTTGAAATAAGATATGGGCAAACTGTTACTTGGTAGAGCAACAGAATATAACAAGAATATTATTTAGAGTCATGTCCAGAATGCAAGGGTGGGTGAAGATTAGAATTTATATTATATATTTTCCCATATTCATAGGGATAAAGAGACATTTTGTGATCATGATAATACCCCTAAAAGAAATTGTATCCATTTTTTAATGAAAAAAAGAATAGGTTGATATTATTATGTTAAAAGATGCATGACTCCAATCACAAGGCAATTATGTACTTTATAAAAACATTTAAATATACCCTCACTACATTAGTGAACAAGGTACAAGTGCCAGTGATACCAGAAAAGTTTTATATCATTCTAAAAGTACAAGAAAATATAATTAGCCAAAAGAAATAAAATGGACAACTATGAGAAAGACAAGGGAAAATGATCAGTAACTAAAAAGTATAATAAATATCTGAGAAACCCAAATATATCAATAGAAAAACCTTTAAAATGACTATGAGAATTCAGGAAATTAAATGATTAATATATAAAATGATCATTAATTTTCTGAAAAATAAGAATAATCAGTACATATAACAGAAAATGTGATTAAAGGGATTCCCCTTTATAATTTATAAATAAGATAAGCTAAAAGAACTTAGGGATTGATAAGAAATATTCAAGACATGTGTAAAAAAAGAAAATGGGTGATGTAAGTATCATGGCAGCATGAGAAGACTTCCAGTCTGTCCCCTTAATGCTCCAACTTGGAGAGCTATAACTGAACAAAGCATTCCCTGCTCAACACAGAAATGTGTCTGAGAGATCCCTACACTGAAACATGTGAAGGTGGGTGTATCATACAGAGCAGGGGAGGCGGGTCCAGGGGAAGGGCAGAGATAGCAGCCTCAGATTCAGTTTCATACTGCCCTGAGCCTCAGCCTACATAATAGCAGTGACGGGTCCAAGTGAAAACCCCACTGGGCAGACCCGAGGGGCAGAAGCAGCAATCTGGTCTGAGTGGCCAGGACACATTGAGGCTGAGCCCAGTATCAGGGGCAGAGAAACGGTGCAAAGGATGGCAGCACCTGGCAAGCTGCCATCACCAGGCAAATAGAAACACAGGTGCAGGAATTCACCCATCACCCTTCTATGGCCCACCCCACGTTACAACCTTCACTTGGCAGGTCATGAAGGGGCAAAAGCAGCATTACAGCCTAAGTGGTCTGTACTCACTGAGGCTGAATCCACTGAAAAGAACAGAGCCAAAGAGATGCAAACCCACTTCCCTCCACCCACCGCTCTCCAACCCATTGCAGTGGAGCACGGTAGAGGCAGCTGTGTCACCTCAGAACAGTGTAGCTGGTGGCTTCTGGTTGCAGGGAAGCAGCACCAGGAACACACAGACCAGAAGCTCCTTTGCCTGCCACATCCCACCACGGGGATGGTCCCCTGAAACCAAGACAACCAGGACATAAAGAGGATGGCCACCTCCTCAGGGAATACAGGACGTTTTCCACGGCAGAGAGGACACCATGCCAAAGAGAGCACAGTAATATAGGTAAGAGAAAAATAAATCACCACCTGCAGGAAAACAAAAGATTGACCTTCTAAACAGTTGAAAGGGACAGTACTAAAAGTAAAAAAACAAATAAAAAAAGGAATTCCCTCAAAAGTCCAAGCAGAGAAATAATCCATCAAGTATCAAGAATAACCAAGGTAACAAGGTAGCTCAGCAAGAAAGAAAAAAAAAATCTCCAGAAAATAAACTCAAAGACATGAAAGACTGATTTAAATGACAAAGAGTTTAAGAATGCAGTTCTGCAAAAACTCATCAAGGTGCAAGGAAACTAGGAAAGGTAGTTGAATGAGCTCAGGAATAAAATCAACAAACAACAGGAGTTCCTTATCAAGAGACTGAAACTATAAAAAAGAACCAAACAGAAATTCTGGAGCTAAAGAACTCCATTAATGAGATGAAGAATGAACTAGAGAGCTTAGGAAACAGAACATACAATATGGAGGAAAGAATTAGTGACGCTGATGATAGAAATCTAGATATGACTCAGGTGCAAGAAGAGAGACAATTGAGAGAAGAAAAAAAGTGAAAGAACTCTATGAGAACTACCTGACTCTATTAGAAAGAGCAATGTAAGAATAATGGTTATAGCAGAAGGAGAAAAGAGAGAGAAGGGAACAGAGAACTTATTCAAACAAATAACTGGCAAGAATTTCCCAAAACTAGGAGAACAACTGGACCCTCAAATCCAAGAAGCTAACAGAACACCTCATTATCTCAATGCAAAAAGGCCTTTTACAGGGCACTTTATATTAAAGCTGTCAAAAGTTAATGACAAAGAAAATATTCTCAAGGCACCCAGGGAAAAGTACATGGTATGCTATAAAGGAAATCCCATTTGATTATCATCGGATATTTAGCAGAAACCATACAAGTTAGGAGACAGTGGAATCAAATATTCAGGTTACTAAAAGAGAGAAATCACCAGCCAAGAATAATATATCCAGCAAAGTTATCCTTTAGTTATGATGGAGAAATAAAGCTTTTTCCAGACAAACAGAAGCTTAGGGAATTTATCAGGACGAGACCTATATTACAAGAAATGCTGAAAGGAGCCCTTCCAACAAAAATAAAAAGGCAAGAGGACACAAAACTGAGTGAGATGACAGGCAGACAAAAGCAGAAACTACAACTCATCTTCAGAATACAATAAACACTTGAATATAACGTATAGGTTAAAGCCGTCTTTCAAAAAAGACAATAGCTACTGCAATTTGGAAATGAACACACAGCTTAAAAAGGGGATGACGTGTGACAACAAAACCATAAAAGGGGAGGGGGAAAGGACAAAATTGCACAGGAGAATGGCAATAAGATGCAATCAGAAAAAAAAGACTATTATATACAGGAAACATTTTTTTGCATAAACATAATGGTAACCACAAAGCAAAAATCTAGAACTGATACAGGTAACATAACAAAAGAGGAACTGGAAGGGGAAAAAAATCATGGAAAATCACCAATCTATAATAGCAGACTGAAACACAAGGGAAAAGAAACAATGGAGACACAGAACAAATAGAAAATAAAAGATAAAGCGGCTATAGGACGTCATCATATATCAGTAACCATCCTAAATGTAAATGGACTGAATTTACCATTAAAAGGCATAGAGTGTGGGATGGGTTAAAGAACAAAACCCAACTATATGTGCCTTCAAGAGACCCATCTCAGCTACAAAACAGACTCGAGGTGAAGGAGTGGAAGATGATACTCAAAGCAAAAGGCACAAAGAGAAAAGTGGCTGTAGTTGTTTTTATATCAGACACATATTATAGATTTCAAGGCAAAAAAAGGTAACAAGCAACAAAGATGGGCATTTTATAATGGGGGGGGCAACACATCAAGAAGACATAACACATATCAATATACACGTATATGCTCTCAATCTGGGAGCACCAAAATATATAGCCACTACTAACAGAACTGAAGTGAGAAACTGAGAAAAACGCAACTATAGGAGGAGGCCTAAATGCCCCACTGACAGCAATGGGTAAGGTTATCCAAACAGAAAATGAATATGGAAATACTGGCCTTAAATGACACATTAAATAAAACAGACATTTTACAGAGATTTTCATCCTGAAACACGAGAAAATACACTCTTCTCTATGGCACCTGAAACATTCTCAAGAATAGACCATGTGTGGGGGGCACAAATCTATTATTAACAAATTAAAGAAGATTAAAATCATACAAATCATATTCTCTGACCACAACAGTTTGAAACTTGAAATCAACTGCAAAAAGAAAGCTGGAAAAACCACAAATATGTGAAGCTCAAACAACATGCTACTGAACAACTATCGGGTCAAAGAAGAAATAAAAGATCAAAAATACACAGGGACAAATGAGAATGATAATACGACATATCAAAACTACTGGGATGCAGCAAAAGCGGTAGTAAGAGGGAAGTTTATATCATTACAAGAAACAAAAATCTCAAGCAATCTAACACTTCACATTAAAGAAACAGAAAAGGTAGATCAAATGAAGCCTAACATCAGAAGTTAAGAAATAATAAAACTTAGAGCAGAATTAAACACCAACAACAAAAAACAACAGAAAAAAATAATGTAACAAAGAGCTAGTTATTTGAAAAGATTAATAAAATTGACAAACCTCGGGCTAGACTCACTAAGGAAAACAGAGAAAAGAGTCGAATAAACAAAATTAGAAATGAAAGAGGAGAAGTTACGACAGACACCACAGAAATACAGAGAACTATAGAAGAATACTATGAAAGACTATATGCCGCCAAATTCAATAACCTAGGAGAAATGGACAAGTTCTTAGAAATATATAACCTTCCTAGAATGAATCATGAAGAATTGGAAAATCTAAATAGACTCATCAACAGTGAGGAAATAGAAACAATCATTAAAAACCTCCCAAAAGGCAAAAGTCCAGGACCAGATGGCTTCATTAGTGAATTCTACCACTCAAAGAAGATTTAATATCTATACTTCTCAAATTTTTCCAAAAAGTTGGAGAGGCAGTGATTTCTAATTCATTTTATGAGTCCAACATTACCCTGATACCAAAAACTGGTAAGGACAACACAAAAAAGGAAAATTACAGGCCAATAGCTCTCATGAATACAAATATAAATATCCTAAACAAAATACTAGCAACTTGAATACAACAATACATTAAAAAGATAATATATCATGATCAAGTGGGGCTCATTCCAGAAATGCAAGGATGGTTCAACATATGTATTACATGGATCAATGTGATATACCACATAAACAAAATAAAGGCTAAAAATCATATGATCATAGCAATAGATGCAGAAAAAGCATTTGATACCACATCCAGTTATGAGTAAAACACTCAATACAATGGATACAGAAGTAAAGTACCTCAACATAACGAAGGCCATAGATGACAAGCCTTCAGCTAATATCTTACTCAATGGTGAAAAACTGAAAGCTTTTCTTCTAAGGTTGAGAACAAGACAAGGATGCCCACTCTTGCCACTGTTATGCAACATAGTACTGGCAGTTCTAGCAGAGCAATGAAAGAAAGAAAAGGCATCCACATTGGGAATAAAGAACTAAAATTTTCACTTTTTGCAGATGCCATGATTCTACTCATAGAAAACCCCAAAGGCTCCACCAAAAACCATAAGGAACAATAAACAAATAGGATAAAGTTGCAGAATACAATGTCAATGTACAAAAATCTGTTGCATTCCTATATGCTAACAATAAACTATTAGAAAAAGAAATGAAAAATACAATTCCATTTGCAATTGCTACAAGAAAAAAAGATTAAACCTAACAAAGGATTTAAAGGATCTCTACACTGAAAACTATAAGACAGTGTTGACATAAATCGAAGTAGGAACAAAGAAATAGATATTTCTGAGTTCATGAATTAGAAGAATCAACATAATTAAAATGGCCATATCAACTAAAGCAATACACAGACTTAATGCAACCCTCAGAAATCCCCAATGCTATTTTTCAAAAAAATAGAACAAGAAAATCACCAAGGTTAGATGAAACACAGAAGACCCTGAATAATCAAAGCAATCCTGAGGTAAAAAATGAAACAAAACAAACCTGGAGGTATCACACTCCCTGACTTCAAATTATACTATACAAAGCTAAAACATTCAAGGCAGTATGGCATTGGCAGAAAAACAGACACACAGACAAATGGAACAGAACTGATAACCCAGAAATAAACCCACATGTATATGGGCAATTAATTTTCAACAAAAAAGCTAAAAACATACAATGGAGAAAGGAAAGCCTCCTCTACTAGAAAAGCTTTTGCTATAATTTGCTTCATTTTTTTTTAACATACAATCTCTAACAAATGGTGTTGGAAATATTGGAAAGCCACAAGAATAAAAATGAAACTAGACTGTTATTTGACACCATACACAAAAATTAACTCAAAATGGATTAAAGTCTTAAATATAATACCTGAAACATTAAAACGGATAGAAGAAAACATAGATACTAAACTTATGAACCTTGGTCTCAGAGAGGCTTTGGTGACCTTGACCCCAAAGGCAAGGGAGATAAAAGCAAAAATAAATGAATGGGACTATATCAAACCAAAAAGCTTCTGCACAATAAACCACCAACAAAACAATAAGGCAACCAACCAATAGAAAAAGATATTTGCAAACAATACCTATGATAAGGGTTTAATATCCAAAATATATAAAGAATTCATACAACTAAACACCAAAAACAACAACAACAAAAATCCAATTAAAAAATGGGCAGAGGACCTGAACAGGCACTTTTCCCAAAAAGACATACAAATGGCCAACAGATATATGAAAAGATGCTCACCTTCACTAGCTATTAGGAAAATGCAAATCAAAACCACAATGAGATACCACCTCACACCTGTTAGAATGATTACTATCAATAACATAAGAAATGACAAGTGTTGGAGAGGATTTGGAGGAAAAGGAACCCTCATACACTGCTGGTGGGGATGGAAACTGGTACAGCCACTATGGAAAACAGTATGGGGGTTCCTCAAAAAATGAAGAATAGAGCTACATATGACCAAGCAATCCCTCTTCTGGGTACCCACATGAACATTTGAAAACATTTATTCATAAAGACATATGTACCCTTATGTTCACTAAATATTACTGATGGTGGCCAAGACATGGAAACAACCTAAGCGTCCTTCAGGGGATGATTGCATAGAGAAGAAATGGCACATATATACAATGGAATACCACTCAGCTATAAGAAAGAATCAAATACTGCCATTTGCAACAATATGGGTGGATTTCTGGAGTATCATTGTCAGTGAAATAAGCCAGACAGAAAAAGACGAGAACCATATGATTTCTTTCATATGTGGGATATAAAACAGAAACCAACATATGAAAAAAACAAAGTCTTAGACACAGGTAACAGTATGGTGGTTACCAGAGGGGAAGGGGCATTGGGGAGAGGAAGACAAGTGTAAAGAGGGTCAAATATATGGTGACATAAGGAGACTAGGCTATGGGTGGTGAGCACACAATGCAATACACAGATGATGTGTCACAGAATTGTACACTTGAAATTTATATAATGTTATTAACCAATGTTACCCCCAATAAATTTAATTTTTAAAAAAATTTTGGCTTTTTCTAAGGGAGCTTTGCTAAATAAAGAAAAAAAGTTGCCTATTCAAATGCAAACCAGGTAATTTTCCCTAAATTATTTTATATGTTTATTAATCCACTTTAAGGCATTACTTTCTTTACATTAATCCATATGATTAAGTAGTGGTGACATATGCAGTAGGACATTCCTAAACCACACAAATGGATTCTAGCATTTATGTGGAAATACACAGCTGTGAAAACAGTCATTGTAATAAAGAGGGAACGTGGGTCTACTAGATAAACATGACTCTAAAAACAAGCTGGTATTGGCACAACTGGTAATGTGCAAAACTGAAGACCTGGAGAGAAATCACTGGATAGAAGTTCTGAAACAAACAAAAGTTTATGTGGTCATTTAGAATATGATCAAGGGAGCATTTCAAATCAGTGAAGAAACAGTGAAGAAAACAGATGGTGTTTGGACAAACTACTGGCCATTTGGGAGACAACAATAATAAACTTCTCTTCACACTTTAAAATAAATTATAGATGTTTCAAAGACATAGTTTTGAATAAAGGTGTACAAGTACTAAAATAAAATGTGGGCAATTTTTTTGCAAATATGGGGTAAAGACTCCTAAGGAAGTCAAAATCTCAGAAGATGGCTTCATCAGAATTGTCCCATATAGCAAATAAAATAAACAACCAAAATTAAGATCACGAAACAAGGAGAACCTGGGAAAAGATTTTGGTATAATATCCTTCATTTTTTAACATATACCATCTCTAACAAATTACAAAAACAATGTTTAAAATCTATTAAAAAGAGGATAGTTTATTAATAAGCAGTTCACTGAAAGTGACATACAATTGGTCAAGAGACATGAAAAAATGTTCAACCTGACAACTAAAACAATAAAATTTAAAATAGCAATGAGAAGCCAAATTTTTACCTATCATATTAGCCAAAAATGAAATGTTTAATAAAATGTAGTAGAGCATCTACATTTTTGTCTGCACAGCAATCCTGGTTGAAGGAGTACAACCACCACCCCCCCACCCCTCCACCCCCACTGCCCTCATTCTACAGTAATCTTGCCTGTTTCATATTTTCCATGAGACAGGTAACTGCCCTTATGTCCCTGCAGCTCCAGGAGTACCTACATGGTATTGTAAGGGATGGTTTGGATAAAGCTGCTCTCCCACCTCTGTAGGTGGGATCCTGGTTAGGTACAACTTGCAGTTTGGCAATATTCATCAAAATTAAAAAAGGCGATACAGCCTCTCATCTATCAAATGTTTCAGAGATGTGTCCTAAATATATAAGATATATAAGATGTAAGATATAGGACACGTTTCCTTTTTATTTTTTGTCTCCCAATAATATTTGAATTTTACCTCAAAATAAACAAGTACTATTTGTATGATTTTTAAAAAGCTATTAAAAAACCCTGAAAATTCATATTGGAGCAGTAGATAGAATTAAAAATTCGCAAAATAAAATTCATGGTCTGGAGGACAAATGATAGAAACATACAGAGGGGACCACAATAAAGTCTCTGCGATATAATGACCAAATGTAGCGAAATGATCTAGAGCCAGTGTAACTTTCTTAAGAAACTGGAACAAAATAAATAATCACATTTCAAAAAGGAAAACAATCCTATAATTGGAAAACGGAGTCTTCATTTTGAAAGTCTTATTATAATTTCTCCATAATAATTAGTGAAATGAGGTCTGCTCATAGGAAAACAGGAAAACCTCTCAACCTTTGATCACTAAATTAAAGAAAATTTTACTTGAACATATATTTGACTAATATAAAGTGTAAACTAACCATGTGTTGAACATCTTCCCTATATATCGAAAATGTTTTGTTTTTCCAGAAATATATTCCTGTATTACTACGAGTATTCTTGTACTCTACAGGAAACTGGAAGTTACTTCCAGGAGAAGTTAAATCAGAGAGTTGTGGTCTAGTAGGCAATGCTAAGTGTGAAGGTGAGGGACTCCACTGAAATGGGAAGGGTAAATAGATAGCTTTTAATTGAATTGAAAAACCTTCAGCTCTCTCTCCTCATGCAGCTCTGAGAATGCTAGAAACAGGGTATATACTCATTCTACAAGGAGACTGGAAGATACCTCTCGGGTCAATCCCACCAGTCTCAAAGAAAAGAATGATACTGAGATTTTCAATGAGCAACACATATGAAGTGCCTATGGAATGTCCAATTGGATTTTTAGTACTTCATTCTTAAATGTCAATAAATAATTCACAGAAAAGCCTCTAAAATAAAAGACATAAACTAAAACATACACATATATAATTTAAAAAAAAGTGAACAGATAAAATGAAGGGAAAAAATCAATAATAGAGAGAGAGAACATAATGGAATCAGGGAACAGAAACAAGATGCTATAAATCAGGAAGAATCAGGACACAAAAAAATAACACTGCAAACTTAAGAATATGGTAGTGGAAATTTTTTTTTTTAATTACAGAAAGGTTTTGCTAGGTAAGGTTGAAGAAATATCTCAAAAAGGAGAAGTAAAATGAAGCACTTTATTAATTAGGATAGCCCTTAAAATCCAGGAAATTGTGACTAGTTTTACCAGGTACAGAAGTCTTCAAAAACTCTCAAAATGATGACAGTGTTTCCTGAATGTTTGTCTTAATCATCCTTTCCAGTTTTATTGAGATATAATTGACACATAACATTGTACTAGTTTTAGGTGTACAACACGATGGTTTAAAAAGAGAGAGAATAGAAACTACGAGGATGAAGAAATATGCAGCCCCCACATTTTGTAGGACATTTTTCCCCTTTAGAGAAGATAGTGTGAAAATTGAATTCAATTTTCGATGAGAAATTTTACTGAGGGATCATTCAGTTTCCCCTCAATACCCTTTTAAAGAAAATTTAGCTTTTCATGGGCCAAGATTCTGTGAGTCTTTGTCTAGGTGCTCTGTGGTTCAGTCACAGACACCAAACTTCTCCTCGAAACTTTCTTCTACAAAGAGTAGGTGTTATGAGGCTCTAACTCTTTTCACAAGGTCAACTCCATGCTTTATAATAGGTACTCCCAGTTACAACCAATGTAAGTACACACAAACCAAACATGAAGTCTGAGTATCTATGTTTTAGAGATTTTTCTATTCACACTTTCCATTCTAATGCTTGGGCACCTTCAAATCACATGCTGCAAGCCAACCAAAAGGCGGGAGGGACTAAGCACTTACAACCTGACCAACATAAATCATCCCGGGACCATGGTTCCCATCCCAAAAGGCTCTGGGGCCAAGTTGGGTATAACAGACAAAACACAGCAGTCTGTGTTCCAGAACTCGTGCCGTCACTAATTAGGTAAAGCTCACACAGTATGCAGTTGAAGTATGTTGACACTGAAACATCAAGTTCAGGCGCAAAATCTGAAACACGCTGGCGTTACATCCTGCCTAAGGCAAAAACTAAATCAGTAGTAAGTCTGGGGTTAGTATTTGGTCCTTTACTTCTGAAAGACTGTCTTGTTATTGAGGATCTAAGCAAATCAACTAATGAATTTTTAGACCTGCCAATTATATATAACAAAAATTCTCATATGCCCTGTGGACTTTTGAAATTTTATTTTGCCTTACTTTATTTTTGGACAGAAGCTTGAAACGCACTACATTTTTACAACTCTTAAAAATACTCCTGGTATTAATATCACAAAGGAATATTCATTCGAAAAGAGGAAAAGCTACATTTTTTTTCAAGTTAGAATTATGTAAGGAAGACAGGTGTTTCTTTTAAACCAATGTTTCTTGATTTTAGTTCAAACAATATTTTCTGTTAAGTATAGCTATGTACATAATTGCATACATTTCTGTCTCCTGCCTTTTCATTTTGGTTTAATCCCCCTTATTTCCTTCAGAAGAACAAATAAAACACATACTTTTTTACTCACCACATGTGTTACAGACTTTAGTAAATGGGAGAATAGTTATTTGTAAGGCTGATAAAATTCAGTTCATGCTGGTTACACAACACAGCATGAACTGGATTGTCTGAAGTAGGTTTTTCCCTAAGGGTTGCTTTAAATAGGTTTCATAGGCTGCTGGGGTATTTCCTGGTTACATTTTGGAATGGGCTTAATACCATGGTTCACTCACCTCCTACTGCGATTCTAAATATTCAGAGGGAATGTCTGCCAGTGCCATTACCTTTGTCATAGTAACAATAAAGGAGAAGAAAACGCATACCTCGTTCTTTGGCAATTTTGTACAAGTGTAGAGATTATGGTATCTTTACAACTGCATCAAATGTTATTTTCTCAAAGTAATAAAAAAATTAAAAACATCTTCGCAGACTTACTGTCATCTAACTAGAGCCCTGTCAAGACTTTCCAACGACGGGTTCATTAAATTTTCTGCAATCTTAGTCACATCCAATGGAGGAAATCAAGAATAGTTTTACCAGGCAAAAAAGTCTTCAAAAAGCCACAAAATGATGAATTAATGGAAACACAGTTTTCTGAATGTTTGTCCTAATCATGTTTCTCAGTTTTATTGAGATATAATTGACACATAGCATTATATAAAATGGCATATGCTCATATTACATACATTTAGGTACTACATGTTCTATAACTGGGCAATATACATGTATGAATGTATATAGATAGATCGACCTATGGCTATACAAATTATATATCTTTGCCATAAATAATATACAACAAATATGTTCCTTAGGTGAAAACAGAAAGTGTATAATGTGATATGAAATTTCCATTTTCCTAAAATATTTCCCTTTTAAAGCCTTAAATATCTTCAAATAGTGGCTCATTTGTTTACACAAAGCCTCTTGTGAAATCCTCTCTATACCTAGAGAAGGTGAATAGAAAAGAGAAGTGTGAATAGAAAGGAACTAAACTGGGGAACTTGAGGGTAGACAGGCAGTAGTAGGAACTACTACAAAACCAGGAATTACAGGAGGTATGGTACAAAAATAGTGGTGAATGTGCCCCAAAAATGAGACATGCAGCTTTGTCCAGGGTCAACTCCATCCTACATAATGACATGAATAGCTGGCACTGGTGGTGTATTCTTGCATGTCATGTTTTTTGGGAAAGTTTTTTTAAAATATGAAATTATTGCTTTCACAGAATCCAAAACACTATTTAAGGGAATATTTTTATTAACTTACCTTTCATATATACACAAGGCTACTTAAAATAAAACATATACTCCATACACTCCTAACTTTCTCATATTCCAGTGCAATTCTAAATAAAAATAAATTTGGCAAGAAGCAAGTTAAAATGAAGCTTGGGAAACTTAGGGAATGGATTAGCTACAGTGGATGTTTTATCTATAAAGAATCAAGAAGGGACATCATAGGAATACGTCTATGACATTTGGATAAAATATGTAATATTATATACACAAAGATAATAAATGTGCATCTGACATTTTATAAAATAACAGAAACATCACCAATTTTTTAAAGCACTACCTGGAGATAAGACTAGTCTTGGCTTTTTAAGACTCTGTATTTATTTTAATCCTCAAAAATATCCAGGGCTATTTATTAGAAGCAACTAGAGTTGGGTGGTTTTATTTGGAATTCCTGCTTATGTCCTGATAATGAGGGATCGTCCAATACAACTAAAACCTTTCACATTATACTCATTTTATCTAAACTTACAAGTGTGCAAAGGTGATCAACCATGACGAGATTTCAGAATTCTTGAACTACAAATTTAATTCCTTTGGGAAAAATTAAAATAAGCCAAATATACATGTAAAGATGAAAATTTAAACATATTCTATTGAGTCAACCTTATATTTGTTGAATAATGGATTATTTGCAAAATTAGTTGCATGCATAAACCTATAAATAAAGTAACTAAAAGAACTACAGTAATTTGAATAAGAAGGATACTTTTAGATAAATAGCTCAGTAAAATAGTTTATTCTTCTTTGTTGAGTATTTCAGACATTTCCTGAAAAATGAATGGAAGAGAGAGCACAGCCTGTTAATATGTAAAGGTAATTTCATTGAGAACTCAAAGTTTCGAATATTCAAATACTCTGAAAAAAAAAACAGCAGAGAAATATTAGTGAAAGAAAAATAGCAATGTGGACGTGTAAAGCGAATAATTATCAAAAGGAAGTCGAAGAATTTTGTCAGCCTCCAAGAAATTAAAATGAAAATAAGCTGAATATTTACACATATATATCTACACACACACATATGTGTATACACATACAAATACACATGCATGCATAAGGACTCAAATGTGGACTTTAAAAACTCACTATTGGGATCAACTGCAGGCTTTTTCAGGCTGACTGCTGCTCAAGGGAGAGAGGGAGTAGGGAAACCCATTCGGCCTGATCCAATTTAGATATGCAAATTTTATCTTGTGTGCTTGAAAGGAACATGATGGCACTGCATAATTTGCATTTTCAGTTGTAAGATATAATATTTCTAATCTAATAAAAACATCCCGCCATCATTCACTTTAACACTCACCACATTTATCCTACCCATTGTTCCCTTTCACTTTCAAACTATACTTTCATATTTTAAACTATCAAATTATTTATTAGGAAAAGACAAATATATTATGGAAGTCAGTCTCCCAACAAAGGAGGGAAAAATCTTAAGTGGTAATTAATTGGTAATATATGACATACTTTGGAGCAAACAGACAAAAAGAGTCTTTGGAAGAAATGAAAGAATTGTATTATTCTATGTCAAATATATATATATATTTTTTTTTACTAATGAGTCTGATGGAAAGATTTTTTTGGAATGAGAACTAGATTTTTTTAATTAACAATATACCATCACAGAAAGACATTACACTCAACTAAGGTTTTATTGATTTAGCTAGGGAGCTTTGAAAAATCATTTTAAGAAAGAGCCTATTGGGTTAAGGTTTATCTGTAAGTCATATTTTTAGAGTGATCTTTTTCTCATTATCAAGACAAGTAGTAAGTAACTGTCCATATTACATTAACGATTATTTCCGCATACAAACTTTTAAGTAGGAGAAATACATTGTATATCTGCCTTCCAATTAATGCTTCCATCTCACTAATACTACTATGTCTGTCGCAATCATGTCTACATGGAAAGAATTTAAATGAGACCAAGTTTCATTCAGTAGACAAGATACAATGAAATTTCTATTCTAAAAGCGGTATCAAGTTGCCAGTTCAACTCGAGGCCAGAGCTGAGCTGCTGCTGAGCTGCCTACAGGTGGTAGGATGACTCAGCTAAAAACAAAACAAAACGAAACAAAAAATAAATAAAGTGGTATCACTTCGCCTGTTAATTCTCAATCATACTCATTTCCCTCTATATTACCCAAGACAGAGAATGTAAAAGAAAGAGTAGTTAGAAGAGAAAGGATGAGTCCAACTTTGGCCATGTATCATTTGTAGAGATGTGGGAGAATTCCATAAATGGGCAACTGGACATACAGCTTGGGTACACAAAATAGACACTAAAACCAAAGATTTAGGAATTGTAAAAAAAATAAATAAAAAATAAATAAAAAATTGCATTTTCAAGAAGTTCATGCTTATTTTCCCCCCTAGACAATAAAGAATTCGTTAGGAAGAGAGTTAACAAACACCATGTTTCTTAAGTTTGCCATTTCTTCTCCAAGCCAACTTCCATTCATTGCTTTGGACCCACTAACATCAGAAATGGTCTTTTTGTCTCTAAACGCCTCTCTGCAACACTGTCAAAATGCTTGTATCAAAACCATATTTTTAACACAGAAATCAGACGTGCTTTGGTTTTTTTTCCACAGCTAAAACATGTCCCATGGTTCCCTTTTGTCTTCAGGAAAACATCTCAACCTTTTAACTTGTTCATTATGTGATTCTCATCCACCTCACCCACTCACATGTAATGAGTCTGCACACAATATCATGGTCCCTCGAGTGAGTGTAATGGTCAAACTCAGACCTCCTTGTCTTTGCTCATATCTCCTATTTCAGAAAACACTCTTACCACCTTCTTTACCTCTGGCTTACCTCTTCTCATTCTGTAAAATTCATATCAGTTTTTCTCATTTAGGGATCCATTCTTAATCTTTAGACTAACATGACCTATGGCGCTCTATAAGTGAGTCATGCTGTGTCCAGTTCAGAACTCTCATTTTAGCTACTGGACTCTGCAGTTAGACTGCACCTTCTGGGAGCTGGTGTTGTTTTTTATAGTCAGTGTCCCAGCTCCCAGGAGAGAGGTCTGTGCATAATAAGCACTCTGGGTATTTGCTGAATTCAGTTAAATTTGGATTTTCACATTGAGTGTTCAGCTGATAAATCAACAGTCAGGAAACAAGCCTTATGGGTATGGAAAAGAATCCAGTTTGTTATTGCATTTATAACTTATTTCCAATCGTCTTCTACTTCATTTTCTTCATATTACTCTGCTAGGTCCCTTAATAATTTTTTATTTTCTGAAATCCATAAACTAGCAACACTCATTACTTCCATATCCCCAAACCTTACTGACTAAACCATCAGCAAAGGAAGGCATTTCATTAGTAATTTGCTATCTTGGGTCACTACATGGTTCATACCTCAGTTTCAGCACTCACTAGCCTGAACACAGGTCAGTTACTTAAATGGTTTAAGCCTCAGGTTTCTTATCTGTAGCATGGGATGAATGCTATATCAGAAAACAACAGTTTTTTTTTATACTTTTGCAGATTAAATGAGTCCATGCATTTTACATTCATCTACAGAAGTAGGGATGACAAATGTAGTATGTTTATACATTAATAAACTTCAATTAATTTTAACTATATTTACAAACATGAATAAATCTCAAATATAATATTTGGTAAGGTCATAAAAAGATACAAACAAAACAGGATTATTCAATTTACGTAAAATTTTAAAACACACAAAAGTATATACAACGTTAAAATTATGTATGAGAACATATTCTTACTAAAATTAAAGTGGACAAAAACGATACACATCAAGTTATTGCTTATCTTTGTGAAAGAAGAGAGATAAGAAGGAAGCTTTTTCAATTCTATCTAAATTTTTTTTCCTCTTTAAAATTTTGAGAAAATATAGTGAAATTTAACCTTGTTATGCTGGACATACGAGTATAGATACATAGTGATTCCTAAATTTGTCTGTGTGTGTGTATTTTTAATATATTTGAAAGAGTTTATATTAATAGTTAGAAATTAAAGGGAAATAACTTACATTGCTTAGAAACACATTTATATTTTCTGATCTAATCAAATAGACTCAGTGGTACAACTAAAATAGAAAATTATATTTAAACTATCTTGAACTATTAAAATTAATATTATTTTGGATTTTAATTGATATCACAGAGAGATATTTGATTTTTCTTTATCTTTAATGGTGAATTAGGCTTCAAATAAATAAAAAAGTGACCATCTAGCACCAATTTGAAGATCATTAGCAAAACAGTGGGACTTTTCATGACTGTACACATGCTGATTACTGAAGCTGGAAGTTTGATTAATTATAGAACTCTGAATTATATTAGTGGATCAAGAGAAAAGGGGCTTACATGAAATTAAAATACAATTATTTAAACATCACTTGCAATACAAATCACGACAAAATAAAATCCAAATTAATTTTTAAAAATTTTGCAAAATATTTATAACTCTTTAACACTCTTACCAGGCAAACACATGAAAGAAAGAAAAAGTAATGCCAGCAACACAAAAAATTGATGCTTCAGGGTCAATTTTATGCAACAGAATGAAGCAAGAATAAAATGATATGATTTCTCAAATCTTCATTTAAAAAATAATGTCTTTTATGAAATTTGGAATAATACCATACAAATTTTTGTAATTCATTTTCTCCACTACATTAGCCCATGGGCTTTTCACTATTTTAATATTTTCCCATAATATACTTTTTGGTTGCTACAGTTTAATTGCACTATAATTTATTGAGCCATTATCATATTTGGTGATTTTGTTTCTATTTTTTTTATTTTTAACATCAACATTTCATTATACATTAAATAACTTTTAGGTAAATTTCTACAAGTGAATCACTGATTTAAAATATGTAATTTGTGAAAGGGGCTTTGTTTTAGAACAGTTTTTAGATGTGCAGAAAAATTGAGCAGATAGTAGCAAGAACTCTCATAAATCCTACATCCAGTTTCCCCTATTATTACCATTTTATAGTACTATGGTTGATATATTATAATTAGTGAACAGTATTGATAAGTTATTATTGACTAAAATCCATAATTTATGTAGATTTACTTAGTTTTTTCCTAATGCACTTTTTTCTGTTCCCCCTTTTCATACTGTACTCTTTGGAAGGAAATTAGCATGTGCAGATGACTCATAAGGAGAGAGAAATTATACTCCCTCTCTTTGAGAGCAAAATATTTACATAAATTATTTGGAGTTTTCCTGCATGGGATATATGCCTCTTTTCCCTCATTTACTAATTTAACCAAATATTTATTTATATTAATATGGATACAAATAACGATACTCTGTTTTATACTTTAAGTTATAATCCAGTACTATTTTATTTTTGTTGCTCAAATTGGAACCTCTTTCAGTTGGCTCTTATGTTCCTTTGTAAAGTCTATAGATTTCATTCCAAATTTTGTTATAAAAACTTTAAACACAGAGAAAAGTTGAACAAATTACAATGAACATCTTTATATCCATCACCTAGACTCAATTCAACAATTTTTAACGTTTTTCCATATCTGCTCACTTTTCTCAATATATATTTGTTCTTTTTTGCTGTGGTTGTTGAACTACTTTATGGTAAGTTGCAGGCATTTTATCCCTAAATAGTTAAGCATGCAACTCCTAAAAAAAAAGGACCTTCTCCCCACGCGACTGCATAACATTTCACATTTTAGAAAATTAACAATAATTATTTGATATCATCTAATTACCCATCCATACTCAAATCTCATCAATGGTACCAGAAAAATAAAAAGACACTTTAGGTATTTGGTCTTTGTGTTTTTGTTGTTGTTTTGGCAGAATTTTATGGTTTTATTAAAACACAATTCAATTTGTACACAAGCTGTCTATTCATTTTCTTCACAGCACAGCCTGGCATTGGGATTGGTGATTGATGGCCAGCTGGGCAGCTCTTTCTGCAATGGCTTTGTGGTTCTTTGAAGAGACGTGACAATCTCAGCACAGTAAGATGTGTTGCACATCAGCAGCACTTCAAGCTCCTTGACGCTGTGAACCAGGAACTGCTGAAAACCACTGGGCAGCATGTGCTTTGTTTTCTTATTACTCCCATAACCCATGCTGGGCACCACGATCCGGGCCTTGAATCTTCCATGCACCCTATTGTCAATGCCTCTGGATTTTCACCAGCTACGCTTAATTTTGACATATCCATCTGGTGCCATATGAACTTCTTGGTCTCCTTTTTGATGATCTTGGGCTTCACGAGTGGTCTGAGGGCAACCATGATACTGAGTAGGAGATGGGTGCCATCTCCGTAGGCAGCGCTGAGGAAGAGCTAGTTGTTGGTTTGTTTATTTTTCACTGGAACCAACCAAGGCTTATACCTCTTTAGCCTCTATAACAATCCATCCTCCCATACCCTTTTAGGGTGGTCTCCTTCAGAACTGACACATCATTCTACAGGTAAGTTTTCTTTTTTTCGTTTTTTTCCTATTAACTCACTGGGAAAGAATCCTAGCTGTCATTTGTCACAGTCTTGGAAGAAAGCCAACTGTATTTTACTGTCTTTTATTTGATATGTTTGTTTTCAAATGCCTTATGAGTGGGGTTTCCTCTTAATCCTTAGAAAAGCTCACAGAAATTGCAAACCAATGGTAATTTCATCTGCATTCTATCTAAACAATATTCCTTTATGATTTCTGATAGTTGGATGATAATCTTCATATTACCCAATGTTCCTTAAGATGCTGTCTTTTGTTTTCCCTTGAGAACACAGATTCAGTATAACTATAAGCACGTCTGTGCTTATGTTCCTGATTTTATTTTGCCAAGATTATTTTAGTTCCATCCTTAAAAGTTTCCTCAGCACTACAAACCATGTTAAAATTTAGGGACTAATTCAAAGGTAATCAATAGACATAATGAAAAAAGGAAAGCTCTCATGACCTTAAACACAGGAATGAAAGAAAGCATTAACATGATCCTTAATCCTTTTAGTGTTAGAATGAAGTTGTCCCACTCACTCCCATCAGAAAAAGGGGTTTCCATCATGTTGGCAATACATATTAATTAGCATGCAAACAAAATAGTCACACCATTCCAAATACCTTAAATAGTTTTTAATCTAGTTAAATGCACATGGACAAATTAGATTGGCATTAACAGTTTGGAATTAAAGCAACGGGCAGAGGGAAAAGGAAAACAAAAATTAAGTCACCTTTCCAATAGCTAGCACAACATATATTCTCAGCCAAATAACTGAATACATGACCTGAGGACTCTAATGAAAACGCAATCACATTATATTACATTTGGAAATATTCCACTCTTCCCCAAGTTTTTGTTTGTTGACATTATGAAGCTTTCCTCATTTTTCACAAACTAATCTTTAAATTGGATTTATATATGCCCTAAATTTATATTTTTTATTATTATTATTATTATTATTATTATTATTATTAACCCATGCCATCTTAAGCAGGAATGGATATATTTACCAAGGTAGAGCAAGTGAATTTACAGGTGATGCAAGTAAGGTAGGCTTATGGATGTGCAGGAATATTAGACAAGCATCCAACAGCCCCCATACAGCGTCCCACCTCTCCCCAAAACATCCTGCGGGCTTCACTTTATAGTCAACACCAGTAATCTCAGGGATTTACTACACCACATGCTGGCTCTGTTGGAAGTGGCATAAAAGCTTCCCTGCTCCCATGATTATCTCATCCCTCAAGGCCTTAACTGTGTCCCTGGACCTTAATTACATAGTCTCTTTTTTCTCTCCATGAGAAGAACCTTTGTGAAATAGCTATAATACCTCTATTCTTCTGTAGTATACTTTAAAGAAATGGCTAGAGTGTAAGAACAGATTATTAACACAAATTAACCTGACTTTTTCTTATCGATTTAGCACATTTATTGCTGTATGTGCCACAAAGTTGTGGTAATTGGTTCTTACATTTTATTTAAGATAGTCCATTATATGGACCTTCAACTTTGCATTTAGATCCCTCTATAGATATAGAAATAGAAACCATTAAATATTTAGTCTCTCTCTGTCTCACAAGGCTGCTACAGCAGTCTGTGTGCTTCTAAATTTTTTCATTTAATATTTTTATTAAATGAAATAATTAATCTTCCAGTCACACTGTTTAAAGTTTCTACCATAAAAGACACACAATTTTTATCTTTTCAAGTTCGAAGTTTCTTCTCCTTTGTGAGGATTTTTCGAGTGTATTCTAACAACTGTTTCCCAACACTGATTTTTATCTGAATGAGTTCTTATGAAAATAAACTTCTCCCTACAGAGTTCATTTTAATCATCATCACTGGTAAATGTTTTTACATGTGAATCATTGTTCGAGCCTTTCATTTTCTCATATGGCTTTTCCTGCAGGATTCACTTACACAGCTGGCTTGCGTCTGAGAGTGTGCATTTTCAAAAGAGATATTGGCTGAAGAAAGAAGCAAACTCGATAAAATGACAAATCGGGGCAATGTCAGCTGCCTAAATATTCCCCTGCTAAAATTCTCACCAGGCAATTTAAGAATGTTACATAAGCAATGTTCACTTGGGGAGAAGCAGCTTAACTGTGAGACAGGTTTTTATTAATTAGATATAGTATATGGTACGTGCGTTTGAAATGAATACTCTGTTTATCAGACGAGTAAAACATCATCAATGAAACTGTGGCATCCCTCTTCCTAAGATTTGTATTTACTTTATTCCACTTTTTTGCCCTTTGAATGGAATTGTCAATTTCCTTCTTTCCCATGGGAAAAATTTCAATGTTTTTATGTAAACACACACTCTTTTTTTTTTTTTACATCAAGCATGCAACTGTATGCAGTTACTAGATAATATGAGGTCCCTTTTTTAGTGTTTACATATTACAAAATAAATGAAAACCTTTTTACTTAATGGCCAATAATCAAAACCATTGTAATGCATAATACTTTTCTAGGGGTTTTTCTGTATGTAAATTCAGAATTACAAAACTTTGGGAGAAATTGCCTTGCAAACCTTGATTAAATTATCTAGACCCAGCTGTATATGGAAGTGCAAATCTAATATTTGCAATCCATTATATTCTCTGCTTTGGAGCTTAACAGTCCATAAAGAGATTTTAAGCAAGGCTTCAGGTTTAATCTATGCAGGCTTTGCATCTAGGAGGCCACACTGAACCAGGCTCTTAATGGTAAGAAGTCAATGATGCAGCCACAATCTCTAAACTATGACAGTGAATTTTTTTTAAAGCCCTGAGGAATTGCAGGCCCATTTACTCCATCTGTGGTACATGCAGGGTAAACAGTAGCAAGGGTGTATGAGACTTCAGTTACTGAATATAATGATACTTCTGGGCATGGGAGGCTAAGAAAACACACATTAGCATGCACTATGGGGTTTAGCATCTTCCACAAAGTCAGGGAGATGGGCTTTTTATCACCAAACTCAAATTGCCTAGAGAACCCATCTATCCTTCG
Organism: Hipposideros armiger; assembly: GCF_001890085.2. Taxonomy (NCBI): domain Eukaryota; kingdom Metazoa; phylum Chordata; class Mammalia; order Chiroptera; family Hipposideridae; genus Hipposideros; species Hipposideros armiger. The sequence goes on from NW_017732192.1 coordinate 349,573, forward strand.
GTTATTTCCAAAGTATCTAATAAAAATAATTCAAATTAATTGCTATTTTAAAATCTTGGTGGATTTGTTCTGTATAACTAGGAGCCTCAGTTCCAAATTTTCAAAGGTGACTTTACAAAAAGAAAAAAAGAAAAAAAGAAATGAAAAGAATAATACATATGGTAGAGTGAGAATAGAATGTGAACCTATATCTTTGTAACATCAAACAATTACATTAGGAAACAACAGAAAACAGTTAAAGGAAACAGCATCATTATTCCAGGTTAGTCAGAGAGCCCTTTTTAGATACTCGTTTGTTCAAGCAGGGCTATAATTAGTTGACATTATAGGACCTTTTGAGGATCTATATCTACAACCCAAATGGTGTTCAGGTTTAGCTATTCAGCGGGTCCACCCAGAGCAGATCATTTGAAACGTTAACAAACAAACAAAGCAAGCAGTTCCTGAGTAACAAAGCATCCCTCCTGACAACTATCATCATTAAAGTAGAAACAGAAAAGTGCTAAGGAATTTTCAGATATGAGGCATATTAGGATTACACTGGCTATTAATTCTACTTATCCATATCATTGTTTAAGAGAGACTTGCCAATAAAAAGAAGAGACATAGAATGAATGGCTAAATCAAATCCAAACTCACAACCTTGGACACTCTGCTACCAATTCTTTCTTTTCTCATTCTATTACCCATATCCCAACTATGGGCATGTATGTACTTGTTGTATGTTGCATAAAACCAAATTTTAAAAGTTAAAATGAAGTTCAAGAAGTTCCTCCTAGTTTCAGAAATAATAAAAATGTAAAATAAGAGACAGATCAATTATTTCCAAAAGATTCCTTCTATCTATGATGGAAATTCTAGGGGCAAAAGAGAGGAAAGGAAGAAACAATGTCAATAAATAACTTTTTAAAATCATAGAAGGACTTTTCTTGCAAAATTCATAAAATCTTTTTCTCTAACAGAGATGAAAAACAAACAAACAAGAAAATGGTAAGAGGGCAGACTAAACGGTGTCCAGTCAACATACTCCACCCTCAACAATAATAGTTTGGCAGCTATGTATAGACTAAAGGACTTTTGTGGGAGCTTTGGAATCCAGGTAGGAGACTGTGAAGTATCAGTGGAGTCCAAGACCAAGGAGGACCGTTTTGAGAAGGCAGGCCCATGCCCAGGTGGCTGACTCAAGAACTGTGGTCCTGACTACAGAAACAACTCTGTTCCCTGTGAACTTGGCAATAGCCCCATTTGCCTTTTATTCTGCCACCATCATCATTTGCTAAGTGGCTCAGGAGGAATCATACCTGTGCATGCCTTAGGTAATTGGTATGCCGATGTTAGTCCTGGCTATGAGTCCTGAAAGCAACAGAACTTAGTTCCAGCCACTCTTGGCCACAGTCAGGGACCAGTGCAGACTGCCCAAGGACTCCCTGAGTGATCTGGCAGGAGCATTCCCAGGGACCTGCTGGGAGTCACGGCCATCTGTACACCTGTTACTGGCCCAATATCCGTGGACCCAACTGTGAACCCTAAAGCACATTCATACCCAGTGCGAAACCCTCCTCAACTAGGGACAGACCCATTCACCCAGGGACTGACAAGATCTGGGTCTGCCTAAGACCCTAATGACAAGCTGACGAACCATGCAAGCCACTGTAGACCCAGCAACATCTGTGTGACCTGACTCCAATCTAACTTGACTGCAAGTCTGGAGGTAATCCCATCAGTCTGGGGAAACCACAGGAGGACATCTTTCCTTGCCAAAACCAGTTTGTAAGGGGCAGAAGAGCGAAGAGCGAAGAGCGATTTGTCCCCTCATATGCAGACACCAACACAAGCTACGTGGGTCACAAAAAAAATCAAGAAAGCATGACACCACCAACTTGAAGGAGTGGTTTGATATACTGTAAGTGCTGTAAGAAAAAAAGACTGCCAATCAAGAATACCATACTCAGCAAAACTGAGAGAAAGAGGAAAAAGGCATTACAAGAGTCAGAAAACAATTAAGAAAATGTCAATAGTAATTCCTTATCCGCCAATAATTACTTTAAATGTAAATATATTAAATATTCCAATCAACAGACACAATGGCTGAATGGATAAAAAACAATACCCAACAACATGATGACTACAAGAGATCCAATTTAGCTTTAAGGACACACACAGGTTGAAAGTGAAGAGATAGAAAAGGATATTCCATGCAAATGGTAACCAAAAGAGAGCAGGAATGGCTATATTTATATCAGATAAAATAGACGTTCAATCAAAATATATTTATACCTCAATAAATCTGCAGAAAATAAAACCCTAAAGAGTCCCTATATAAATATCAGAAAATAGGGACAGCAAGGAGGCAAAACACATACAAACATACAGAAATTCAAGGTAAAATAAATTATTGGGTTGTCAGAAAAGTCATGATGCATTTTTGCAATGAATAACAGAAAAAATATGTCATGACTTTTCCAACAAGCCAATATAATAAATATCATGACCAAAGAAAATGTGAAGGTATTAAAGTTCTATAACAAATGGCAAAGACTCTCAGACAAAATTAAAAATACTTCCAGATTGTGTGTGTGTGTGTGTGTGTGTGTGTGTGTGTGTGTGTGACAAAGCTGATATTTTAAATTGACCAGCAAAGAATGAAAGTAATCATTCTGGGATAATTATTATTTTCTCTGACTATAATCCCAAATAGTTTGAAGAGTTAAACACTAAAAGAGTCTATAAGCATACTGAAACAAAATATACATCAATATTTATTCAAGTCTTTTTATGGAACAGGCATTTCTAAGCATAATACAAAAGGAAACTATTAAAGAAGTATTGATAGATTTGACTTCTGAAATTTTCTAAGTTTCTTATAAGAAAACCACCATAAACGAAATTGAAAGGCAAATGACAAAGCAGAGGAAAGCATGTGCAACATGAATTACAGAACACTGTTTAACATTTTTAATATATAAAGAACACTTACAAATGAGAAAATGAACATGTGTACAGATCACAAAATAATAAATATCAGGAGTCTAAAAAAATGTTTGACTTGTAAGTGATAAGCTAAAATATTTTCAAATAAATACTTCTACATAATTTTATTAATCACAATCTTTCAGTAGACATCTGTTTATTTACATACTTGCATAAGTATGCAAGTATATGAAACAATGAACTCCTAAGTCAAATTGACATTTTTGTGGGAAGTACAGAACATAGAAAATAAGATTTATGTTAAAATTCATTAAATAATTTTTATATAACGTTCATCCTGATGTACTGAGTACAACATGGAACTGGAATGGTATCTTTGCCTTCCTGAGAGGAAAATACTTTTGATGAAGAAAAGTTATCATGTTAAATTGTCCTGGCCCTGGTTTATCCTTTATTCCAGACCATCACAATCACTTTGTTTCCTAATTTTCCTGATAGTGGCCTCAGTCATATATCAAGTTGTGTGCCATTTGTGAGTTTATTAAGGACACCTATACAGGTTGCTGATTTTCAAATGAAATCAAGTAACCAATGATCATCAATCCTATGGAGGACCTAGATATTTGGGGTGCACAAATAGTAATATCTATTAATAATTAACATTTGTTGAGTGCTTATTCTATTTATGACAAAAGAGCTACTTATGAAAGAACTTTGCAAAGATGATCTCATTCATTTTTTTATCTAACCTCTGTGAGGAAAGCACAGATTATATCATCAATCTTGTATAAGGAATATACAGCATGGGACATTTAAACAGCGTGTCCATGGTCACACAGCTCAGAAATGGCATAATGATTTTTGTAAGCCACGGTAGCTGTCTATAAGGAGCTTACAATATAATCGTGCATATAATATACTGGGAACAAAAGCATTGAGCTTTGTGTATTGAAGGTTAAGAAGGTGCTCATGAGGATAAGAAAGAAAAGAAATTAGAAGTACAGGAAACACCATGGAAAAATGATGCATATAAATATTGCAAACATCATATGGTACATCTGGGAACCATAATTCACTCTTTGTAGCTAGAATGTGATTTGAGTGAGGAGGTGGCAAATGCGAAGATTAGATAAATGACCTGGATACGGGAGTGGATATACAGTCAAAATCAAGAGGTATTATGAAAATTGAAATCCATTAGCAGCATGGCTCATTAATGTGGCTATAAAAGTACAACATGCTTTCAGAGAGTGGACACAGTGCTGGTGCACCGCCTTAGATAGTAGCGACAATGAATACTGGAGTAGCTATATTACATCCTGAGTAGGAAGCCATAGATACAGTGAGAATGTCAAAGCCAGCATTCCAGCTTGGGTCCCTCTGTAACTCAGGGGAGTAGAACTTGCCTACCCAGGACTGAATGTCAAAAAGAAATAAGCTTCTTTCTTATGTAAGCTACAGTACTTGGGGTATCTTTGATAGCAACTTCTTGGCCTACACCCTCATTTAATCAAGGATTAATCATGTTTCTTGAAACAGCTTCATGTATGAGTTTCATTTTGAGACCAAAATTCAATTCAAATATGTCAATACAAAAACTTTGTTATCAGTTATATTAACATGTATAAACAAACACTGCATTATCTTAAGTTTGAGAATGATAAATATGTGGGAAGTGCTGAGAATACTTATAAAGGAAAATTTTAAATGGGATGTTTATAAATACATATAGTTATCAAGAGTATCCTTTACTCCTTGTATATGTTTATTCCACTTTGAAGAAAAATTTAAGAAGATTAGCAGCTCAAAAGCAATGCAAAAATAAACTGATATATGGGTAGATTAGGTCATAGACCTCCTGAGTAAAAGGGCCACAAGACATAAAGAGAATATTAAAACTAGATACTGAATTTGTCACCAGATTTTCTTGCAGCTAAGACAAAAATGATATACTCTGTAGTCTTTTTTTAACATGCCTTAAAATATATCAGTGTTTTTGAAACATAAAATTATAATGCTAACTTTTCACTTATGTTTCCATATTTTGGATATTTTCAAACATGACTTTTCAAAGAAACATTGAAAGGAAAAGATTCTCTTATCAATTAAATGCCAAGTCTCAAGGCATTCTCTTAAATATATGGAATCTAATCAATTAAATATAAGATTTAAAGAAATATTAATAATGCATAACCCTTTAAATATGGAGAGGTCGACCAAAATGTCAAAGTGCTCCCATTTTACAATATCAGCATCATATACATAGTACTTCTCAATCATCATAACACATATTCTTCAGTTATGTTAGCATAGTTTGAAAATCATATAAATTAAACTAGTCTTCATTAAGCCAAAAGTACAAGCATTAGGTGAAAGGAGTCGAGACCAACATTATCCTGTCATTATTTGAAAGAAAAAAATGACTAACAGAAAGGTTCCTTGTCTACACTAGAGTCCATATTTCTAGGATTCTGATGTAGAAAGGTGACCTGCCCTGATTTCACATTCACTATGAAATCAGCCACAGAAACTAATTTAAGATAACAGTTCCCAGCACTGCTCATTTTTTTTTCAAGTTGGAACACTAATTTCAATATAGCAATTCACTTTCCTTTAAAGGCATTTAGTTGTGTTTTTTGTTTGTTTTGATTTTTTTTTCTATCTAGTACCAAGAGGATTTGAGGCATAAAAGTTAAAATTTTATGCTAAAACATGCCAAAAGTATCACAATTGGTGATCTCAGATAATGAGATGAGCCAATTTCACCAAGAGGACACTGGATTTTAAAAATGTCATTTAAACTTATCCAAATATTAAAGCACTCCTCAGTTTTAGTAAGAAATCAAGTTATACTGATAATTATTCCTCTAGCACATTTTCCAAATAAGAAATGTTTTCCAAGATTTTTTTTAATTAATTACATATTGCTAGAATGGCTCTATGATTCCAAAAGAAATCTGTCAACCGTACTTTCATGGATAGGTGCATGAGGTGTAACAGCTCTCTGACTCAACATTCTGAAATATAGTCTCCTCTAAAAGCACAGGGAGGATAGAGTATTTACTATCTTAGCCTTTACATGGATGTTTTATTGTACTCTAGGAAGATATAAAACACTGGTACTATTTGATTTGCAAAACTGTATATCTCCCGTTACTTTCATTTCAGGGTATCTCTTTAAAGGAAAGATTAAAATAATTATGATGATTCAGAGAGAACATTAAGAATGAATACAAGTAATCTTAATGGAATCAAAACTGTCCTGAACAAAGACTGAAGCAGAATTAAAATATGCTTTACTAAGTAAAAACTGGGACAGAATTAAAGTGGAACAATGACTTGCAAATATTTGAACTGTTTCCAAAAAAAGTAAATTCTTTGCCTATTCCACGCAAATCTATCTGTAAAAAATAACAATAAATTATAACAGGAAAATATCCTAACAAGTATACTAAAAATTTTAAAGATGTGATACTGTAATAACTTGAAAGAAACGAAATCTAGGTAAAAATTAAAACCACACTAGATGGAGAGCTAAATCATATACATATTCATTGATCTCTGACTGTAATTTTAGAAAATTCGTCATTTGATATGAATCTAACACCACAATCATTTTATAATGAAGAAATCTTTGTGAATTATAAAGGCTTTTGTTTCACGAAAGTTAAACTAAAGCAATTGTAAATTAACATGTCCCATAGACAAAATGTTAAGTTTTTATTTTGAAAATGGATCCGATTTTGACACTAACGCCCATTCAGTACTGATGATGAATGAATGAAATTATTTAGTGAACTGACTGACTTCTCTTTAAGTCACCTATAATATACCAATCACGATTTTATCTTTAATAAAAATGAAATCTCAAAAGAGTATATGCAAGTCTATACATTTAAATGAATCCCCTTTTTAGAAATATTACAATATAGAGTTTGTACTGGAGACTAATAATGGTGAACATCATCGAACATATGCTATGCTTTGATCTTGAGCACTTTACAGAAATAACTCATTATGTGCTCTCAGTAACCTTAAGAGGCAGCTATTTATTACCTTAATTCTACAGATGAGCAAACCATGGTACAGGAAAGTTAAGTAACTTTCCCAAAGTTACAGAGCTGGGATTCACATCTGGGCAACTGGGCTCTGGTTCTCATATGCTCAACCCACTATACTAAACTGTCTCCTGCTAAGATAAGTGAACCTAATTCAACTTGAACTACCATCAGAACTGAACTCTCTGGGAGAGAGAGAGGGTGAGAGGGGGGGGGGGCTTTCTCGGGGACAATCATTTGTGCAGTCAGATAAAAGGCCAATCAACATACAAAGGAAAATTTCTGAAACTGTTTCAGCAAACTTCATATCAATTTTCAATGTTATTTCCCATACTTAGTCAAATAATACCAATAGATACATATTTTAAAGCTTACAAATCAAGAACACTAGTATAAGCTTATCAACTATATAGTATATATGTAAATTCTAAGAAAAGTAAAATTGACTAAAGACTGACATATACAAAAGGAAGTGGGGTATAGAGGAAGAGGATATTTTACCATTAGTCTTAGTAGATTCGAACATACAATAAATAGAATAGAATTTATGAATTTATTGTTTTGATTTCCTAGGGCAAAATAATATAACTATAAATATCTGTACATACATAGCAATATGATCCCAACATTCATAAAGCAAAAACTATAAGTGACATAAGACAAAATATATTGAAATAAATCAGCAATATGACTGCTTCACACCTCGTTTTCAGATAAACTGTACAAAATAATAATGAATATAGAACACCTAAAAAACAATACGAAACCCAGAATACATCTTTGATAGTGTCAAAGCATTAGTCACAAAAATGATTAGTATGATTCTAAAAGGAGTGACTGAATATTCCATAGGTATGTGGCATCTTTTCAAAGCTAAGCAATTTAAAGCAAATACATCATAGTTTTATGTTTTATAATTTAAATATTAGTGTTTCCCAATGTTATTTTTGTTCTGAGCTTCATGTGATGTTGTCAATTATGTTGCATTTCTCAAAAAGTTATCTTGGATATGGTGGTTATAGGATAATAGTATTAAAAGTAAGAAAGACAACGTTCCTATTTAACCCTCAAGTAATAATTAGAGGTGTCCTCATTTTTATTTGTTTTCCAAATATTTTCCAAGGTATTTTCATTTGTGTAAAATATTAACAGTGTATTACCAATGACTAATAATTTACTTATCACCCAAGAGACAATGAATGGATATGGAATTAAATATCTCTTGATATGATTCCATATATTACTTGACTTGCTTAGGCAAACGTGATTATACTCATTTTGAAAATAACTATGATATCTATAATAATTATTTATTGACATATCTATATTTCCTACATTATTAGAACCTCCTTGAGAGCAGTGACCATATTAGTTGTTTCCCCACGACCTTGCAGTACATTATACGAAGTAGGACAATTAAGTTCATGAATTCATCCTAGAAAAAGAGCTACATACCTCATTGCTGAATATCACTATGGTCACCTTTGATATATTCCCCTTGGGAAGCTTTGCACTGTCGCCAGCGCCTAGTCCACTCTTCACAGCAATTTTGGAACTCTTTTTTCTGGAATGGCCAGCAAAGCTGTTCTGTATTACCCTTGATGTCCTGAATGTCATCAAAATATCTTCCTTTCAATATTTCCTTTATCTTTAGGTTAAGGAAGAAGTCATTGGGGGCCAGGTCAGGTGAGTAGGGATGGTATTCCAATGCAGTTATTTGTTTCCTGGCTAAAAACTCCCTCACAGACAGTGCCGTGTGAGCTGGGGCATTGTCGTGATGAATTGTTGTAGAAAAGTTCAGGTCGTCTAACTTTTTCACGCAGCCTTTTCAGCACTTCCAAATAGTAAACCTGGTTAACCATTTGTCCAGTTGGTATAAATTCATAATGAACAATCCCTCTGATATCAAAAAAGGTTAGCAACATCGTTAGCAACAATTCATGAACTTAATTGTCATACCTCATACACAATAAATCCTTATCAATATTTCTTGAGTTTAAATATTTTTACCAATAGGCAAATATATTTGCTCGAAGAAGAAACATTTGATGTTTCATTCAAAACAGAGATTAAAAATAATTTCATCTAAGGGAAATAGAAAGAAGTGTGCAGTGGTTAATTTTTGCTTAGGCTAACTGCCCAAATCTAATTAGACCAGGAACACACAGGCCTCCACTCATTTCCATGCTTCCTTTAAAGCCCTGGAGATAACAGAACAGCCATCATGACAGCCAAGCAAACCATATGGGATCCAGTAGACCACAACTTAATTAGCATTGAAAATTTATGCTACTATTGTCAGCTTCTATTTTTATATTATTGCATCATCAGAAACTCAAAGTTTTCATAAAATGCACTATTTCACCTTTACACTTATCTTTCCTTAAAATATAAACATTACATAAAATCACAATTGTATCTAAGGAATTTACTTAAAATAAAGGCTCACTATGGCAGCAAAGAAAAAAATTTAAATCCTGCCTTCCAGTCACTTCATTGTTATGTTTCAAATATTACTATTGAAAGTAAATTTCATATTTAAACAAACCACACTGGTTTTATTTTTAAAAGGCACCTGTAGTACACTCCAATAATAAATATTCAAAATTAAGATGTTAAAGCCTTTATTTTCTAATCTTTGCATCATACTGTATCATCTTTACAAAACTTAGGAAGAGTTAATTATCTCTGTGTTGATAAGTTAATAATATACCTGATAAAGGAGTGGTGGATTCGAAAGTAGAGTTGGGAGCAAAATTGTGGTAATGTGAATCTCAGCTCAGCATTCTTTTTCTAGACTAGGAGTCAAGTGAAATCTCAAAAGAGCTAGATTCATTTTACTTAGCTGTTATTGAAATCTAAATTTAATTAGTTTAAAAACACCCTATAAAGTGTTGATATGAAACTCCTAAAACTCATTTAAACATTATCTTAATTCGTGTGCTTATAATTTAATTTTAAAAAACAGAGATAATCATGAATACTTCATTTTTCCTGCATCTTTCAACCTAACCTAACCACTTTACTGGAATAAAAAAAAAATAGTAATCTGTGGAGATCAGGTAAATTTAATCAGCACTTAATAGTATGGAATTTACATTATTCTAATTAAATTAACAAAAAGAGAATAAAACACCAAAACTCTTGTATCTTCTCCCCCTTCTTCCCCTTAAATTCTTTGTTGTACCATCTGGCCTAGAAAGCTTGCAAACATTGCTGTCTTGACAGAGATATGACCAAATACCCAGAGGCTAAATCTCAAAACATTAACAGTCTTCAGTAAATTTACTGCTCCAACCAGCAGTCTGCTATTGTTATATTGGCTACTTTTAATGAATCAACTGTTGTATTAGTCATGTTCACTGTTTTAAACCTAGCTAAAGTATTTTATACAATTTTTATATAATGCTAGCGTTTTTTTTTTAAAGGAATGATAAAGAGGCCTGCAGAAAAAAAACAAAAAAAAACAAAACAAAAAATACCACAAAATTAGCTGATATGGAAAAAAGATACTGTATGTTGACAGTGCTGAAACAATGTTTTTGGATTTATATAATAAATTTAGTTATTAGCAAACAAACTATTTTAAGCAAATTGGTAAAGCTTGAATTAAACCAATATCACAATTTCTTTTTACTGTTTATCTTTAAAATCTCCCCCATAAAATCAGAGAAATGATTACGGATCTCTAATGAGTAAGCAATTAGTATTATACTGGCATTTATTGATTGGTGTTTTGAAGTGAAATAATAAGTGGAATGCAAGTGAAAATATAATAGCCACACACAGGGGAAAAAATATCATTCAAGCTTTAAATTTAGAGTTCCTGAAAAGAATTTTAGACTTCTCCATTTTGAATAAAAGAAGAAAAAGAAATTTACTTAAAAGCATGCTGTGGTTTCTATTGCTCTGGTACTACTAGAGTTCACCACACTTCATTCTATGACTTAATTTCACTTTTGACATTTTGCTCTTCAAGGTACAGATTCTTGGAGTGAATGGCATCTGCAATGGCTTCCTTTGCTCAAGGAAGACACCTTTGGGAATGGGTCCAAAATGGCAATTTAGACAGCTGTTTCCATTCTACAGTATTTTCTCATGGACAATGAAAAGAGTTAAAGGGAACCAGAGAGACAAATACAGTTCCCTATAGATCCCTAGGTACTCACACAGAAGTTTTAATGACCACAGAGCAAACATAAAGTACACGATTGCTTAAACAAGTGGGCCCTAGCAGATAATGTATCTTTAGATGTAAACAGATAGTGCATGTATGATACAGGAATAAGTGGTTTGAATTACATTTTGCAGTTGTCGCTCATTTCTTTGACAACTATTTTGGCAGCACCAGATTTCTGATAGGAGGTTTAATAGAAGTCAGTTGGAAGAGTATTACTAGCTCTTCAGTTTATGTACATAAAATTAGTAATGAAATAGGTAGCACCAATATAGCAACTTTATTAGGGTTTCTAAAGTTCACAGTAAGCTATTTGAAATCTGGAAAATGAGAGCACAGCAGTCATATTGAATCAAACAATATTAAAGTTCAAAAGAATAGCTGTGCTTCTCAGAGAAGCAGGGTCAGACGGAACAACCTTGACTATTAACATCTTTTCATTAAGAAATCTATTTTTTTGCCTCTTGATACTAGATAAAAATTGGGGTAGATTGTTTAACACAGATAATAAGTTAAATTATTAAACCAGCTTTGATAGTTATTCTGAAAAAGATTGTTTAGATTTACCCCAGTCAAGCTAGAAATTAGATTTGCTACTCAGAAAGGAATCTGCTCTTTGATTGGGAGACAGCCCTTTCTTTCTCTGCATTTTGTCTATAGAAGAAAATGCTCATTTTCAAATTTTTCTTTTGTTACCTGTGTGGTAATAACACACGGATGTGCATCTACCCACCTCTGATTCTCCAGAGCTCAAACCATGGACGATGGTGAATAAAATTAGTAATTTACTTTATTTGAACTGCTCAATAAACATAATAAAAATAACTTCTATTAATGATTACTATTCACAAATATATATGTATATTTGTGTGTGTGTGTGTGTATGTGTGTGTGTGTGTATAAGAATATATATAAATAGAATATAAGGGGGGAGAATACATACTGGTAAATATGAGAATTTCCCCACTATATATGAGTTCTGACAAGTTCATGAACTTGAGGCAAAGATGTTGCTAACCTTTTTTAATATCAGAGGGTTATTCATTATGAACTTGTACCAACTGAACAAACAGTTAACCACACTTACTATTTAGAAGTGCTAAAAGGCTGCGTGAAAAAGGGTGACTACCTGAACTTTTCGCCAACAATTCATGGCTCTTGCATCACGACAATGCACCAGCTCACACGACACTGTCTGTGAGGGATTTCTTAGCCAGGAAACAAATAATGGTATGGAAAACCCTCCCTACTCACCTGATCTGGCCCCCAAATGACTTCTTCCTTTACCCGAAGATAAAGGAAATATTGAAAAGAAGACCTTTTGATGACATTCAGGACATCAAGGGTAATACGATGACAGCTCTGATGGCAGTTGCAGAAAAAGAGTTCCAAAATTGCTTTGAAGGGTGGACTAGGGCTGGCATTGTTGCATAGCTTCCCAAAGGGAATACTTTGAAGGTGACCACAGTGATATTCAGCAATGAGGTATGTAGCACTTTTTCTAGGATGAGTTCATGAATTTAATTGTCTGACCTCATATGTTAACATAAAAGCCTAAAAATTAACTAATAAATAAATAAATAAATAAATATTTGAGATCTGAATGGCAATATCTTTCTCTTTAGAGGATTTAAATTTGTTTCTGCCAGGAATATAGGGGACCATACATTCCAAATTATCTCAGTCCACTAGGGAATTAAGAAGACTGTTCATAGTTGACCTTCTCTCGTATTGATGGATAGTCTATTTCTTGCTCATTTTTATTCTCACTGTTTGGGTTCAGCCCAAAACTTGGCTTCATTAGGGCCCTTTCTTCTTGGGAGTACATCTGCATTTAACATCTATTTTTATTCATTATATGAATTCTTCCTGTCATGAATATTTACCATATTGTTATTTGTCTTAACTATGAAACTTGTGAATTGTGTAGACTTGGAAATTATTATCCCAATATTTTTTTATACAGAAGTTTAAGCCATTTACATATATTTGTTACACATTTTTATTTACATATCCATTTATATTGTTCATATTGTATTATTTCCCTTATCTATGATTTAAAAAAAATTCTGTTCCATTGTTATAGAGAATATACTTTAAATAATATCATTGTTAATTTGTTTCTCAAAATGAGATTCCTTAAAATTCATTCCTTAAAATATTTACCTTAATGTCAAAGATTAAGTGGTATAGTTTGTTTTTCACCATTAAGAAAGAGAATTGGGCAAAGTTTTATTCTTTCTAAGCCTATTTAATATTTTTGGGATTATAAGGCCAAATTATTGTTACTATACTATGACTTATGCATCATATTTCTTTTTACAAAAAATATTTTGATAACTGCATGAAATTTTAGGACTACAGTTCTTGTTTCTATTATTTCTTTGAATTTTGAATATATATTTTTTTATCATACCTTAGTTTTTAAAATAGGGCTTGTATATATGAAATGTCATCATTGCTTTCTTTATTCCTTTTAAATCTTTTTATTATATTAATTCCTGGCATTTAATATTGCAGGAGAGAAGTCTAGAGACAAGACTGATTTTTGTTTCTTTGTAGTTCACCACTTTTAGTTCTTTAAATCATGTAGGAATTTTCTTAATAATTTTGGTTAATAAATATGGCCATTACATCTCAGTTTGGAGCTTTTTTTATTATTATTGATTGTCTAAGATATGGAGGTTGCTTTTAATCTGCATGCATAGGTGTTTCTTCAGCCCAATAGAGTGTTATTCTTTCCTGTGATGATATTTTGTGTCCATTTTTACTAAGTCCTTCTTCAGTAATGCCATATATATATATCCACACAATGTTTTTGTTTTCTTTGTCCTCTATGCCAATTGTTTTTCCTCTCCTGTGTTATTTCTTTGCACTTTGGGATGGCTTCTCCTGATAGTTTTTGTTGTTGTTTTGTTTTCATTTTACAAATTGATTTCTATTGCATCAATTCTACTTCTAACTTCTTCCAGTGTGGATTTGACTTCTGATATTAGATTTTTTTGTTGTTGCCTTTACCTTGACTCTGTGCCCTTTTCTCATTCTGAGTTTTGACACTCTATATATGCTTTATGAATTATCTCTATTTAAAGAGGACAAGTTTTATTTTACTCTATTGAGCATACCAAATTGTTTCCTATTTTTTTCTGATTCAGGCATTTATTATAAAAGTATGTCATTCTTTGAACTCTTCAGACATCATTCCCTTTTCTTTGTTTAGCAATAACTTGCAGAGCATGCTACATTCTTTTCCTCTTCTTACTCATACTGCAGAAACTGATTTGGCCCACCCTTATTATTTGTTAATAGTAAGTAAGAGGTTGGTCCTTGGTCTATTTCCATCACTTGTGTTGTTCTCCCTGTCAAAAACCTATGGTTCAAATTTGAACTATGCTTCTTGTTCCTGGTATGTATTAATCTATGTATCCCTACCATCCTGAGGCTTATCCTTTCCGTCATCTAAGACTTAACAACCTTACTGCTCCTTGATAATACAGTAAGTATATCTTGGACTATCCTGATACCACTGGTGAGCCTGCTACCCCCTTCAGTTTTATCTACAAGCCTTTTATTTTTAAATTATGTTCAGAGAATAGCAGTCTCTCCCCAGATACAGAAAGATGGTAGTTGGGGAAATGGGAAGAAAAACATCAAGGATCCTACTGCCTCACAAAGTAGTCTCAAGAATTATGGTGAGATAAGGGACAGGTTCTCTGTTTTATTTGTGCTCTAAGTTTCTGAAATAAGGTATAGATTTTGGGAGGAAGGAATGAGAAAGCATATCCTTGCTTCAGGTATTTTGTTTCATAAAAAAGAAACTAAGCTACATCAAGTTCCAAGCTTGTGTAGATTTCATTTAATCTACTTCCATTTAATCATCATCATCATCATCATCGTCATCATCATCATCATCTTTTAACAGAATTGTACATTAGGTTTTCTGCTTAATCTTTGCTATCAGAGTTATTAGATCTCTTGTTCTACAAGAGTATTTCAATAAGAAGTTAAGCAAAACTGCAATGTGTCTGCTAGTCAGATGCTATTTTAATTTGGATGATTCAAGCAACATTATTTCTAATAAGTTTTTATTATAAGATGCCAGCAACTTCCATACAGTTAATAGCAAGTTAAAGTTTACCACTTATAATAAATTTCTAGCACAAGCTCTTGATTTAATACCTTGAGATATATATATATATATATATATATATATATATATATATATAACTGACTTAATTTGTAAAAGAGAGCAAATATTGAAATACAGTACTGTTTTTATTTCACTAATAAACTTCATTACTCTACTGTTGAGGTTAACTAAGAGAAAAGCAAATAGGATAGGAAGAATGATCAAAGGGTGGGAACAGCTAGTGTTGCAAACAAGTCTCATGATATATTTGAGCATTTTTCTTAGAAGAAGGAAAATCCTGAAGTACAGCTCTCAGTCCTCCATCATAGCTATAAATATTGGAAATGGACCTTAAATAAAGAAGATAGGTGTAGCGAACATTGTGGTGCGCTTCCTTCCAATTCTAGGAACTAATTCCTCCACCTGGAAATGTTGGCTTCCTAATGGCTCAGGGCTAAGTCTTTCCTCAGCATTCTGCTGAGGGAAAAAAGTTATCCCCCCTTTCTAAGAACAGCACATGTCCAATGATCCCTGTTACCTTAATTTATGACACCTCTGAGGGGCCATCCCAGAGCTCTTAAAATCAGCTGCAAAGCATTGCAGTACAACTTCTAGTGCTGCTCAGTTCTATTTTTCTCAGTCCCTCATAGATATTATTGCCGAGTGCACGCCTTAATAAATTCCCTGCATGGAAATCTCGTCTAAGAATCTGTTTCTCCTACGAATATGACTGAAGAAAATAGGATACCCATAATAAGAGGTATAGACTTCCAAAACTGTTTCCTATATTACCAGTTAGCATGAAGATCAAGTATACCATTATTCATCACATTTTTTCAAAGACAGCAGAATTTTTTTCTCTAACCTAAGCAAGACTAGAAACCCTTTCAAGTCATCTCTTTTTCTACTTTAACTTTCTGTCTCAATTTCACAGTTAAATAAATACCATTACCAAATACAGGCATGCCACAGTCATCTAAAGAGCAAACAAAAGAAAATTCATTCTCTCTGTTAATAGTTATCAAACCACATTTACCATCACTGCCTTTTGGAAGATGGATAATGAAACAAAGCAGCTGTGACCATTCTCATGTTTCAGTGCTTGCTCTAAAATGGGAAAATACTACCACATTCCTGTTTCACATCTAGAATACAAGGTATATGAAGAGAAGAGACAGATGCCAACTATATACATTTTTATACCCCGAATGTACAACATAGTGATGAATACAAAAGGTATTCAATAAAGCTTGTTGGATTCATAAATGACAAAGAAAAACAGAAGGATACATTTGGAAATGTATCATCACAAACAGACCTCTAAGAACGTTGTAGAATTGATGTTTAATTATAGAAAGGATTGTAGTGTAGTACTTTAAACTTTGTAATATGGAATTAACCTTGAGAAAATTCAGAGAATGAAAAGCATTCATGGAATTAAAAGCATTAAAATTAAAGGCACTGAAATTTTAAAAGCTGGCTAATATATTAATAACCAAATAATAAATGAAATCCATGCTGGCTAAAAATTCAATAAAAGTAGGATAAGAGAAGATCTAAAAAGACACTGATAAATATGTTTTAATGCAGTAAACTAAATGAGAAAATGTGGCTGAAAGATTAGATTTCTCTTCCAAAATAAAAAATCATAGCAGAATGAACTAAATCACACCAAATATGATTTTTAAAAGGTACTAGAGCAACTTGCCCAGCTTTTGTGCACCTGGATTTCAAGTAAATCAAAATAGAGTCTTTCCGGTCAAGATGGAAAAGTAGGTAAATGCTGTGCTCACCTCCTTAGGACCACATCAAGTACAATTAAACTACAGAACTACCATCACTGAAAACCACCTGAAGTCTAGCTGAACAGAAACCCTACGACTATGGACATGCAGAAAAGCCACCATGAGACTGGTAGGAGGGGCAGAGACCTGGAACGGGCTGGTCCCACACCCATGAGTGACCATCAAAAATTGGGACAAACATCTCATCTGTGGCAGCAATCCCCAGTGGAGCAAGAGGTCCCAGCACTATACCAGGGTTCCAGTGCTGGGGAGAAAAGTCTTCATACTTTCTGGTTGTGAGAACCAGCAGAGATTGCGGCTAAGTGAGACCCAGGGTAGCTGGAGTCACAGGCGCTCCTTTTAAAGGGACTGTGCACAAACTTACCCACTGACAGACTCACTCACTTTGAGTTCCAGTGCTGGGGCAGAGTCTCAAAATTCCAGGGACATATGGGGAGAAACTGAATTGTCTGGCTTCAGCTCAAGGGCTGGAGGAGTAGCTTTCTCCCAGATGGAGGAGCTGGTGGAAGACACTGTTTCTTTGTTGAGCCCTCCCCACTCCCTGTGTGCAGATGCACGCAGATGCCATGTCTGAATCTCTGTCAAACTGGTTATCACCTTTTGTCTGCCCTGCCCTGGTGATTCCCTAGTGAGACCCTGCCCCACCTAACTTTGAGGCACACCCAAGCTACTTCCAGTGGCTTTTCCCTATACACAACCTGTCCTAGCTCATGCTGTGGACTATCATAAAATCTCTCAAAGGTTCACAAAGCCCAAGCAAACAGCATTTGGCTTTGGCTTGTCCCCTATGTCTGGCTGAGCAGCTCTAAGCCTGGCATTAGTGACAGCCAGCCTTGGTCTGCTGATTGATCTCTTGAGGCACCTCAAAGCCCAGTATGGGTGGTGGCCATTTGCAGATTGCTTTGTGGCTCATACCAGGTGGACCCAGGCAGAAGATAGGCTGCAGCTAAACTTAGGTAAAGATAGGCCTGCATCAGTTCCTTCCCAGAAGCCCTAGGGTTAGCACATCTGGTGGCCAGTTTTGGACCAAGGCAGAGCATTGCCCGGCCATGTTCAAGGACAGCACATGCAAAGGGCAGACTGGTTAGGCACCAGAGTCCCATTAAAGTGAACCCTGCTCTGTAGGGTCAGCCTTTACACCACAGTTCCTCCACTGTAGTCAGGTCCAGTCCTCGCAACAAATAAGACCAAAGGTCAACCCCTCCCACTGATGTGCAAATAGCAACCAAGGCTCACCTACAACAGGAGGTCACACACAGCCCATACAAGAGACACACCTGGAACACCTGATTCTGATGACCAGGGAGACGGCACCACTGTGTCCCACAGGAAACCTAGCACAAAAAGTCAGCCTACTAAGATCAGGAGGCATAGAAGCCTTACCTAATATATAGAAACAAACACAGGAGGCAGCCAAAATGGGGAGACAAAGACATATGTCCCAAATAAAAGAATAAAACAAAGCTCCAGAAGAAGAACTAACCAAAATGGAAACAAGCAATCTACCAGACACACAGTTCAAAATATTGATTATAAGGATGCTCAATAATCACAGGAAGAACTTCAACAAAGAGATAGGAAACATAAAAATGGAGATAGAAAACATAAAAAAGAACCAGTCAGAAATAAAGAATACAATGACTGAAATGAAGACTACTCATACATTAGAGGGAATCAACAGTAAATTAAACAGAAGATTGAATCAGTGATTTAGAAGATAAAGTAGCAGAAAACACCCAACCAGAAGAGCAAAAAGAAAAAAAAAAACTCCAAAAAAAAAATGAGGATAGCTTAAGGGGTTTCCTTGGACAACATCAATCATACTAACATTCACATTATAGGGGTACCAGAAGAAGAAGAGAGAAAGCAAAGGACTGAGAAACTATTTAAAGAAATAACAATGGGAAACTTCCCCAACCTGGTGAAAGAAATAGACATACAAGCTCAGGAAGCACAAAGAGTCCCAAACAAGATGAACCCAAACAGGCCCACACCAAGACACATTACAGTTAGAATGGCAAATGTTAAAGACAAAGAAGAAACTTAAAAGCAGCAAGAGAAAAGCAGTTAGTTACCTACAAGGGAGCTCCCATAAGACTATCAGCTGATTTCTCAACAGAAATTTTTTCAGGCCAGAAGGGACTGACATGAAATATTCAAAGTAATATAAAATGAGGCCCTACAACCAAGACTACCCTACAATGCAAGGTTATTATTTAAAATTGAAGAAGAGATACGGAACTTCCCAGATAAGAAAAAGCTAAAGGAATTCACCACCACCAAGCCAGTATTATAAGAAATGTTAAAAGGACTTATTCAAGAAGAAAAAGGGGGAAAACAAAGAACAAGAATAAGGATAAACTGGCAATAACTATATACCTATCAATAATCACTTTAAATGTGAATAGATTAGATGCTCCAATCAAAAGACATAGGGTAGCTGAATGGATAAGAAATCAAGACCCATGCATATGAGGTCAGACAATTAAGTTTGCAAACTCATCCTAGAAAAAGTGCTACATACCTCATTGCTGAATATCATTAGGGTCACCTTTGAAGCACTCCCCTTGGGAAGCTATGCATCGACACCAGCACCTAGTCCACGCTTCAATTCCATTTTTTTCTGGAATGGCCATCAGCGCTGTTATAATATTACCTTTGATGTCCTGAATGTTATCAAAATGTCTTCCTTTCAATATTTCCTTTATCTTCAGATATAGAAAGAAGACATTGGGGGCCAGATCAGGTGAGTAGGGACTGTGTTCCAATAGTTATCTGTTTACTGGCTAAAAACTCCCTCACAGACAGTGCCGTGTGAGCTGGTGCATTGTCGTGATGCAAGAGCAAAAATTGTTGGCAAAAAAGTTCAGGTCGTTTTTGTCTAACCTTTTCATGCAGCCTTTTCAGCACTTCTAAATATTGGTTTGTCAGAAAAGTCATGAAGCATGTTTGCAACAGATGGCACTAGTTCATTTTTAGACGTACTACAGTCATTCACATCTATGTTATCAATATGTCATTTGACAGCTACAGTTCTAGCTTCATTCTAAAAAAAAATGAGCGATTTGGTTGAGTTTTGGATATTTTACAAGTTGAAGATAGAAGACCAAACCGTGCATTTTTGTCATATTTTACTGTTTTACTTCCATAAAGGGAAGAACGTGCATCAAGCTTGAAAAGTTGAATAAGTTGAAAAGTTGAATAAAGTGAAAAGTTGCATAACGTTTATGGTGACAATGCTCTACAAGAATGTCATTGCCAATGATGGTTCATGAAATTCCATGCTGGTCATTTTCATCTCAATGACACTACTCGGTCAGGGAGGCCCACCGAGGTTGATGACAACAAAATAAAGGCATTGATCGAGTCAAACCCACATTACGCAACATGAGAGATTGCAGAAACATTGAACATCCATCATTCAAGTGATCACGACCACCTGAAGAAGCTGGGATATGTAAGTAAGCTCGATATTTGGGTTCCACATGAACTCAAAGAAGTTCATTTGATGGCAAATATAAACATCTGCAATATGCTTATTAAATGTGAAGAAAAGGATCCTTTTTTGAAGCTACTGATGACTGGTGATGAGAACTGGATTGTTTACAACAACATGGTGTGCAAACAGTCTTGATCCCGATGTGATGATTCGCCTCAAATGACATTGAAAGCAGAAATTCATCAGAGGAAGGTTATGCTCTCAGTGTGGTGGGATTTAAAATCTTTCATGTTTTTCAAGCTCCTCCCAAGGAACCATTCAATTAATTCAAATGTGTACTGTCAGCAATTGGACAGTTTGAATGAATCCATCATCGAGAAATGTCCAGAGATTGTTAATTGTAAAGGAGTTGTGTTCCATTGCAACAACGTGAGGCCACACACGTTTGATCACCCATCAAAAATTATTGGAGCTTGGATGGGATGTGTTGCCACACCCACCATACTCACCTGACCTTGCACCGTCAGACTTCCACTTGTTTCACTTTCTTCAAAACTCCTTGCATAGTATAACACTCAATTCAGATGAGACTCTAAAATAGCATCTTGTTCAGTTTTTCGCAAATAAAGGCAGGTCCTTCTAAGAACGAGGAATTATGAAGCTCACTGAAAGATGGCAAAAGGTTATCAAACAAAACAGGCAATTTATCATTTATTGATCTTTGTTCTTTATTTAAATAAATGACCTTTGAAATACATAGACAAAATACGTGATGACTTTTCCGACAACCCAGTAGAAAACTTGGTTAACTGTTTGTCTAGCTGGTACAAATTCATAATGAATAACCCTTCTGGTATCAAAAAAGGTTAGCAACATCCTTGTAACAAGTCTGTGAACTTAATTGTCTGACTTCGTATGCTGTCTAGAAGAGACCCATCTCAGATCAGAAGACACACATAGCATGAAAGTAAAGGGGTGGAAAAAGATATTTCATGCAAATGAAAAGTAAAATAAGCTGGAGTAGCAATACTTATATTAAACAAAATAGACTTCAAAATAAAGACTAGCAGGTATTATGCTAAGTGAAATAAGTCAGACTGAGAAAGAAAATGCCCTATGATCTCACTTATATATGGAATCTAAATAGAATAAATGAATAAAACAGAAACAGACTCATGGATACAGAGAACAAACTGATGGTTGCTAGATGGGAAGGGTGTGGAGGGGATGGGTAAAAAAGGTGAAGGCATTAGGAAGTACTAATTGGTAGTTACAAAATAGTCACAGGGATGTGAAATACAGTATGGGTGGTATAGTTAATACTATTGTAAAAACTATGTATGGTATCTGACAGGTACTAGACTTATCAGGGGGATCACTTCATAAATTATAATGCCTAAGCAATATGCTATATACCTGGAACTAATACACAAGTAAAATCATACTGAATGTCAACTATTTTATATATATATATATATATATATATATATATATATATATATATATATATATATATATATATATATATATATATAGTCACAGAATGAAAGTACAGTATAAGAAATGTAGTCAATGGCATTGTAATAGCTATGGTCAGTGGCAGACGGGTGGTAGACTTGTTAGGGTTATCACTTTGTGAGGGGTGTAACTATCTAATCATTTTGTTTTGTACTCATAAAACTAATTTAATAAGGAAAAAAAAGCCTATGATCTATTTTTAAAAAGTGGTATTTGCCAGGACCCTGTACTCTGTAGTTACTGTTTTCCCTATTAAATTATTAAATTAAATAATAATTTTTACTATTTATGCCCAAGGGAGGACCCTTGGGGACTATGTAAATATGACATGCTTGTTTATTTTATACCTGCTAGTTCTAGCACGCATTGGTGACTCTTTCCTGTACTGTTTACATATTCCTCACATGTTAGGAAAATGGATGCGAATGAGGTATATTTATTGGGAAGAATGCCTTTTCTAACAGCAGGGATCTCAGTCCCTTTTACAGGATGCTGTGAAGGAAAGTGCTTCTTGTCAGATCATTTAACATCAGCTTTGTCTTGGTTAAATTCAAACCCTACTTAGGACAAATTCCAGAGTTTATAACTTCAAATGCTCTTTGCCAGATGACTGGGCATTTAGCTTTGGCTGCAGAACTTAAGAAAGTCAGTTTAGAATAACAGGCCTCTGCAGAATTTATTTACTAAAGCTACCAAGGGCAAATTTAGATAAGGCGTCTTCTCTCCCCATCACTTATTAATTTGAATAAAATTAATGAGATCTTTGCATAGAAGGGACACTCAAATTTGTTCAACATCTTCCCTGTTCTGCAGTATATTAGATGCAGTATTTGATTTAATCAAAATAATTTTACAAAGAAGATACTACTACTCTCATTCAGATAAGGTGAATCTAAGACTTAAGGTAGGAATAACTTTTCCAATATCGCAGAGTAAGCAATGGAGCTCAGTGTAAAACCCAGGTATGTCTTTTACTAAAGCCTGAGCTTTTCAACAGCACATACATCTTCTGAAAAAGAAATCTAAACAGGAACAAAAATAGTAATAAAGCAACAAATATAAACTGGAAAAAAAAACCATAACCACAAGGAAAACAAAATCTGTTTGGATGGGTACCTGAAAGTACATCGTGCTCTATAAATAAAACTGTGAAAATAAATCATGCTTCTTTGAGGCACCATAACAACAGACAATGAAGGAAAAATAGAGAATAGAATACAGAGTGCAAACACACACTCTGGCTCCTGAATTCATCATATCTGTGATAACAGGTCTCCCAAATGCCAAGAAAACTATTCTCAGTGTGTACATGTAACATTTATGCCAAAACAGCTGGAGCCCATCCCTGCCAAAACAGTAGCAGCAGGGGCGTTTGCAGTAACTGTAGCTTTCCAGGCTGAGAATGGAACTGAGCTACCAGGAAAAGAAACATGCCTTAGTGACGTAAGGACGTTAGCCTAAGGACAAAATTGAGAAGAAAATCTACCAGAAGAATAAGAATCAGGGCCATTGGGAACAGGCACCTTTGATACAAAAGGTGCAGGATTGGCAATAAACCATAGTTTTCTGTTCACTCACAATGGTTTACAAGAAAAGATGTAAGGAATGATGAGAAAATTATCAATTAGTACTTATGTTTCAAGTTAGAACTTTTAAGCCAGTATTGAGTTTTATAATACACCAAACAGGTGGTACAAAATCAGGTACCAAATGACTGCTACATAGGGAAATACTAACTGAAATGATAAAATTAATTTCATTTTTTAGTTAATAGCCCATTTAAAAATTTAGGTTGTTTTGGGGCCGCTGAGTGGCTCAGTTGGTTAAAAATTTAGTTGTTTGTACACTTCACATGGAAAGCGCTTTCCTTTTGCTTTGCATAATGTGTATCTTAATAAAATTTGCACCTGGAAAACATAAAATAAGGGACCTAAGAAAAGTGATAGCAATATATGCATTAGCAAATCAGATAAAATATGTATTTTAATTTTTTTATATGACAGGAGCCTCATCAATAGTTGAGTAATTAAGTATACATTATCTTTTATGACAACTCTTTTTTCAAATACCATTCAATTCTTTTCTACATATGTTATTCATGTAACTGAATTAAAGACACAGAACACTAATTTAGCATAGCATTCCTAGCCATAAATACGATCTTAGTCCTGCAGACTGAAAGATAAAATTGTGAGAACCATATAAATATATAAAGTCAAAGGCTTTAAGGGGGACAAGGAAGGGAAGAAATGAAATTCGCATCTTCTGCCCTTTTTATTGCCTTTCCCTTTTTAAATTCTTAATTGTTTATCAATGCTCAATAAACTGTTTTTATTCAACTGGCAAATATATATTGGAGAGCCAATAAAAGAGAAATGTGGAAACAGCTAATGGGTATTGGAGCGGGGCTGAACTTTAGTTTCTTAGTAGCCCCTGCTGCTGTAAGTCCAATTCTCTTTGGGATAACACCTTATTAGTTTGCGCTTAATATTTATCAGCAATAACAGAAGTTCAAATGGATAGTAGGAAATTCCCAGAGAACAGGAAAAAATAAATATCTGCTAGCCTTGTCAAGTTATTCTGCAAAAATAAGAGATGTTTCTCTAAAATATATTTACAAAGACTTTGCCAAGCTTGAAGTGTAATATGGTTTATACTCCTTGCCTTAGAAGGGATTCCAGGATAATAAAATGATATGTATGCTAAGTAACTTTTAGAAAAAGAGTTAATAGCATGATCAAGGTTAAGATGATGATCAGAATCAATCATTTATCAGAATGGGTAGTAACAAAAACCAAATAAAAATAAAATCCAATCTCTGAAAGTTGAGGCTTTTGTTCTACTAATAAATCTCACCCAAACATTTTGTAATAGACACCAGTTTACGATGAAGAATCTGTGAAATAAAAAATATCAGGTTTTATTTTCAAAGTCCGAGAGTGCTAAGAAAAGCTAGGAAGCCTCATTCTAACCATCCCAATGGCATCAATGCCAAAGTTATGATTCAAACCCAGAAATTCACAGTGTCAATTTTGACCTTAAATTCTGAACAACAAATCATGTTTATTATAAAACTTTAACCTGCAGCCGACAGACCTTTTATCATTAATGCGCAAAATAAAACATTAGCCATGCGTTACAATCATCGTTTTACCTTTTAATGAATAAAATTTATTAGTTGGTAGAATTTCTCCATTTTTCAGGAATAGAGGACACAAGAAACTTCCATTGTTCTCGCTGAGTGGACTGCCAGCTAGAAGCCTCATCAGTCACCGAATTGCCCTTGAGCGGCACAGTTTTATGATATTTCTAAAGGGTCTGTTTGTACCTGAAAATGCTCTTCCACTTAAGAAATGTACTCTGGAAGTAGACACATTTTTCTCTCTGTGTTTTATTCTCAGGCCAAAAAAAAAAAAAAAAGAGAGAGAGGGAGAGAGAGAGAGGGAGCCAGTGAGAGAAAAGGTGTTTTTCTTTATTGCCCTCCTTTGTTTCCCACACGCACATTCAATAAACTGTTCTGTCAAAAGAAAGAGCAAAGGGCTCAATTCAATAAAAAATTGCAGTGATTATGCTATGCAATTTTGCTCCTGCTACTTTATCACAATTTGCCATTCAAGTGGACACTGTTGTGCTCCCGGCTTTAGAGGGGGGGAAAAGTCTATCATCTGTGCTGCAGGTCATTTTATACCAGAAAGACACAGGTCCAATTGGAAAGTATGTCTACATCAGGCTGTCAGCAGTCCCAGCTTCAGAAATCAAAGTCAGGACTTCAAGCAACACAAAGCAACCACAATGGGTCGTTATCAAATAACACTTAGTTGCCTAGATGACCTTGGGGTCTCAGTTAATCCCTGACTGTTACACAAGAAGGTGTTTCTTAGCTCTTTCAGGGCTCACAGGTACGCTTTAACCAGTTACTGCTCTTACTCGCCTACCTCACAGCCATTCTAGTGGGTATAGAACACAAGGAGGAAGCTCCAGTTTGGAAGGATGATTGCGTTGGCGTGCTGTGTACATAGAACTGAAAGGGGGAAAAGTCGAGTGTCCCCACCCTCCAAGGTGATCTAGGTCTCCTTTCAATTAGGCAATTTCGCTGGAAACTACCTGACTCCAGAATTGATCCAATATTAATATAGTAAAGATGTCTACAAACACCCTGATGTATGTGCTACCACTTACAGCGTGCTTACAGCTGTTAAGGGTCACTATAAATATTACTAAGCTATTTTACATTCTTTTTATTTATATACTGTCATTGATATCTGATATGCCTTTTACACGTACAGCACATCTCAATTCAGACTAGTCACATTTCAGGTGCTAAAGAGCCACATGTGGCTATTCGCTACTATACTGAGAGCACCACTCTAGAATCTTACAGGTAAAGCTAAACATGTAAAAATATATATTATAAATATGCCAAGCTCTCTAAAATGGCTCCTGGGATTCAAAAAGGTAGAAAGTATTCATCTGGAGAATCAGGGGTAGTTGTTAAGTGATTAGTATCTATCTGGCCATGGTTTTAACAGATAATGGATATATTAAGGGGTAAAGATACACAAATAAAAAAATTCACAAATACATGTTGAAAAAGTAGTGTGTATATGAGGAAGAAATGGACTTTAGGGTGCCTGGAGGTGACCTTAAGGGGACAGTCAGGTAAGTGGAAGCTAGCTTGAAGGCCTCTATTCCTCAGTAAGTGAAATGTTAACAATGAGCTAAACAGCAGCGATGGAGTCTGGAAAGAACAGTGAGGACATAAATAACAAAGATGCTGACTATACAGAATTAGTAGGTCTTTGAAATCCAAGCAAAAGTTTACTACCTAAGAGATTCTGATATTGTGATCTTGTGAAAGCAGAAAAATAAGATCGCCAAACAGATTGGAAATGACAAGAAAGGAAAATTGATGAAATACACCACATGTGACAATCTGATTACATACTATTATATGTCATTGTGCAGGCAGTATTAAGGTTAATAAATAAAATTTCTCATTTTTTTGCATATCATCAGAAGTCCGTGGTTTTAAAAACATCAGAACTCACATAACGCGGTATTCACTCTGATAAAATAACCCATAATGCAGTGTATGATCCACACATATCAACCATCAAAGTGACTGTTTCAGGATCTAAGCTTCAGCTAATTAATAATGTAAATGAATGTATCACAGATAAGTAGGCATTTATATGACAACACAATATAGTGAGACTTCTTTAGCATTCTTTGTGTGGTATTTATTGTGTGTGTCAATTTTTAGATGAAATTCTCAGATATCTTTTTTCATCCCCTGTGTCTCAGTGAACATCCTGAAAAATTATGCAGGATAAATATGTACATAATTCACTTTAACATCATTTTGATTTTAATGTTATCTGTCTTGTAACTCATGACAGTAACAAAGAAAAACAATATGACCATTTCAGGAAGAATATAATGAATTTCAAAAATACTTTCGCCTCTAATTGTAATTCCTGGAATTTTAGGATTTAAAACCTTTAGGGTTTAAATAATTCAGTTTTTGATAAAACGTGTAGGACCCAATTAGAAATAAATCTACAAAACTAACCTGTTAAAAATTTTCTTGTCACTTGGCCATGCATATTCTTTCCATATGTATCAATTTTAGTGGTTGACCAACTAACAAGTATTTATGTAAATATTCAGAATTGTCTCATCTTTAAGTTGGGTATCTTAGTAAGTGCCTTCCAGAAAACAAAACAATGGTATGCTTTTCCTTTACCCAAGTTATGTATAGAGCAGATGCCAGCATTTCAAAGATTTCTCACTGGCATTATTTCAATTACCCAGATCCTGTTCACAGAAACCTGTATAGACAGAAAATCAATGACCAAAAAAGGGAAAATACAAAAACAAATCATACATTGATGCCTTTAAAGGGAAAACTTTTAAAATCTCACAAATCAACCAGCTGTTCAAATAAATAATGTATGCTGCAGCTGGCTCTTACATGGGCCTGGTGTCCAATCGCAGCAGATGTCCCCGTTCTATAAATGTGTTAGTAGAGGAAGGTCCTAAATTGAGATTGAAGCAAATTGTGATGCAAGCCTACAAGTGAGCCTTTGAATCGAGAAATAAAAGATTGAACACATATTTTTCTAAAAAATTTTTGTAGATATAGAGTAAAATGTTTTTAGCTAAAAGATATGAAAATATCCTATGGCTTCTAAAAGAGTGAACAGATCTCTGCACTGATTTTGCTTGTTTGTTTCAGTTGAGCTCTTAGTCTCCTACACTTGCAAATAAGTGTGTGCTTTCAACTTACAAATATGTTTAGGATCTAGAGAAATGGCAATTCAGACATTGATACGGATCTGTCTACACTGACACTTAGCGATTCAATGAGGACCTGTCTGAGCCTAGAATTGCTGGTAAAGTAAATGCTAAGATGAAAAATCTCACACCAAATAGTCAATGAAAACATTAAAATACCACATGTGCCCTGCCCTCAAGAATGTCCACCTAATGGGGAAAAGAGATTTGAATAAGTCATGTTTAACTCCAACAAATGAAGGGGGCACAGGAAACAACAGTAGCCTCGGTAAGTACGGCAGTCCCTTCTTACCCACGAATTCGCTTTCTGTGGTTTCAGTTACCCACAGTCAACCAAGGTCTAAAAATATTAAACGTAAAATTCCAGAAATTAAAAGTTAAGTTTTAAAGTGTGCGTTCTTCTGAGTAGGCAGTGTGATGAAACCTGAAAACGTCCCACTCCCCCCATAGGAATCATCCCTTAGTCCAGCATTTCTATGCTGTTTCTGCTACCTGCGAGTCATTAGCAGCCATCTAGCTCAGGGGTCAGCAAACTGCAACTCGCGAGCCACATGTAGCTCCTCGGGTATGCTCCGTCTCAAAAGATTGCCGAACCCTGGAAAAGCCAACCCTATCCCTCAAAACAATTTAAAAATTATTTGAGAGCCATAATATATTTTTACATAATCACCATTATGTGAATAGTATCCTTTAAAATTTTTATGAATGAAACTATGATAGTTTTACTTTCATTTTCAATTTTACTTCAGAGCCACATGTACATACCCAAAGAGCCGCATGTGGCTTGCGAGCTGCAGTTTTGCTGACCCCTGGTCTAGGTTTACGTAGTGCTTGTGCTCAAGTAACCCTCATAGTAGCCTAACGTTATGTCATAATGCCTACGTCATTCACCTCACTTCACATCACATAGGCATTGTATCATCTCACATTATCAGAGAAGAAGACTGAGTGTAGTACGATGAGATATTTTGAAAGAGACCACATTCATATAGCTTACTACAGTTTAACTGTTCTATTTTATTTTTATCATTGTTAATCTCTTACTGTGCCTAATTTATAAATTAAACTTTATTATAGGTATGTATGTATGTATATATGTATAGGAAAAAAACTGCATATGCATATATAGGGTTCCGTACTATCCTCAGTTTCAGGTATTCACTAGAACTTAGATATTGTCTTGAAACATATCTTCTGTGATAGAGGAAACTACTGTGAGGCCATCATGAGCAAGAGGGAAGGTTAGAGAACTTCTCATGAAGGGGATAATTATCAAATTGGTTTGAAGCCTGAATAGACATTTCCTGAGTAAGCACCACAGTGGTAGGGAAAGTATTCTCAGCAGAAAGAATAACACGTGCAAGGTCAGGTATATTTGAAGTAGCACAGTAAACAGGTTTGGAATGACTAAAGTACAAAGTAGAAGGTGGAAGCAGTAGTCAAGAGGAAGGCAGGGGAGGTCATATATGACCTTGTATACTACACCAAGGAGCTTAGACTTTATCCTGTAAATAATGGAAATGTACTCAAATTTTTTTCAGATGTGGAGAAACATGAATTAGATTTTTCACATTAGGAAGGTAAAATTCCTCCATTTCATTGAACTGAGAATAAAATAGAGTGTGAGTACACGGGAGGTATAGATAAGAAGATACTGAAGTCATCCATATGAGAAAAGATGAATATTTGAGGTAATGCAGTGAGGATTGAGGCCAAAACCAATATATGTCTCCTCATTAACCCCTAAATAAAAGCCAAACTCTTGGTTTGAGCATTAAGTTTCTCATAAATTTGAGCCAACCTTCGCTTTTAATCTATTAACCTACTCCCACCTATATTCCCATACCAACTCCATTTCAGTATACTGGATCAGTGTTCCAAGATCAGATCTGGTCTTCCCCCTGTGTCTCCCCTAAACCCAGTCATTCATCTTTATTCCACAAAATTAATTACAGCTCTCTGATGTCTTTGAGATCACTTCAGTTTTACCCCTGTAATTCCTACGACAGTATCTTCTCCATAGTAGAGTCTCAATATACATTTGCTTGATTTAATTTATTCTCTTGCCTTAGTTCATGAAGAAACAAACTCAGATAGTTCATTTGTTTATCCAAGATACAATAGCTAGTTCATGGCAAAGTCAGGGATAGAATTTAATCTAAGTTGAAATTGTCAGGCTACTTCATCTTGACCCTACTATGAGACTGTTCATTTTAACAGTCAAATTGTCTCCATCTAGATCAGCGGTTCTCAACCTTTCACAGGGGTCGCCTAAGACCATCAGAAAACACATATTTTCGATGGTCTTAGGAACCGAGACACCGCTCCTCTGTTCGTCTCCAGGTCCACATGCAGATACGCCCACATACGAGTACCCTGCAACCCCTGTGAAAGGGTTGTTCGACCCCCAAAGGGGTCGCGACCCACAGGTTGAGAACCGCTGATCTAGATGTTCCTCCAGCATTATAAACTCAATAGTGTCATGCACAAATTAATTGACTTCTCGACTATTTCCTACCTCTCATGCTCTTGCCAGTATTTGTTAAACCACCAATGACACAGTCATCTAGACGTGAACCTCGAAATCCGCTTGAACTCATCTACCCCCACCCACGACTTCAATTCCTCCCCAAGTTGTCAATTTTACCTCTGTGGTGTCTCTTTGTTCAATTTCACTCTATGCTAGACCTTTGAAATAAGATCCTAACAATTCTCCCTACCGCCATTTAAACTCCTCTTCATCCAATTTATCCTATATACCAAGCAAACTAATCTTCATAAAATACAATGTTGACCATGCCGATGAAATGGTAAAATAAAGTTTCAATGTCATTGAACAGTATTTTGAAGTGTTTGGTTAACAAAATTAACCAATAAAATTAAATATTTGAAAGTATATACTGAAAAGAAAATAACTTTCTTTGGGAATGATATCATTGAAATAAAATATCCCATCATCAATAGTAATAACTTTCAAAATTATAAAATTGAAAACTAAAAAATCCCTTATCCTGAAAATAAACTTAATAAATATGAACTAAATAAAATTATATAATAATGTAAAAGCAAAATCAGGAGAATAAAAAGGCTTAAGTGGAGATAAATTTCATTTTCTTAAAATAAAATTATTATAATGTCATATGATTAAAAATATGTTACACAGCTTTAATGTTTGTCATTATTGTTTTTTTTAACATCTTTTGTTTTGAAAACCAGGAAATAATTTTAAAATGAATAAAGAAGAACATATGTCCCTAAAAAGCTGAGAAATGTTTGAAAAAAATCAATAGTGTAAAGAAAACTTATTCTACCAATGTAGTAGGTTATTACTGCTGAGTTACAAATTACCACAAAATTAGGTCGTTAAAAGCATGCACATTTTTTACCTCAGAGTTCTTTAGGTCAGAAGTTCAGCACTACATAGGCAGGTTCTCTGCTAAGGGTGTAACAAGACTAAAATCAAAGGGTCACCTGGCTGCATTCTCTTCTGGAGCTTGCGGTCATTTAGACAGTGTTGCAGAATATAAGATTTATGTATGTTGTTACTTCTCACTGAGAAACACTTCATCCTGTCTCTTTTAACAAAGCTAGATATGGAATTGAATACACAGCCCAGCAGAGATAAAAATCTAGCATGAAGAATCATGTCTGGTGCCAGAGCCCAGGCCACTGAATGACAGAACGGCAAGCACATAAATAGTAACCGCATCATTATTTCTTTATGTGTTCACATCCTTACTTTAATATAAATATATTTAATTTTAACAACTCTCATGTCACCTTGTTCTGTGCAATGATATTAAAATATCTCCCCTTTGGGTACTAGTCACAGAGAAAGAGACTGTCACCTCTGCAGGCCCACCCATTTTGAAGGTAGCATTAGGTTTAGAATACATTATACTAAACATACTTGTATAATCTTCATCATTACAATTGTATTTTCATGTAATCAAAGGCATTTTTTGGAAAAAGTACTGTTTATCTAACCATATTTTAGTAATACTTACATTTTCTTCTATAAAAAAAGGAGAAGAATATGTATTTCACTGCAAATGTATCTTAAAGTAAATGCATTTATACTTACACAATATTAACAATGTATTATAAAATTTGGTGCTGGTGGACAGCGACATTTCGAAAAGCAATTTGAATACTATGGTTTTTAGACTGGAAAAGTGATTGTTATTTTTAAGATCTAGAGGAAAACTCACAAAAGCTGTTAAAATAAAGATGGGTCCTTATTACAGTTATCTTTCTAAAATACAAATAAACAATTGAAAATTATCTTCTGTAAATTATGCCATGTAATAATTCTGTTTATTAAAAATTACTAGTAGATGTTATTTCTAATCATGTTCAGCAAGGAATTTCTCCTCTCATCCCCATATGGTCAAATCATCTTAGAAGAAACTATTAGTATATGGAAATTCCTTTGCAAATCTGATTCTACTTAAAGAGAATTCATCCAACCTATGAATACATTTATGCTGCAGAGTATTTACATTTAATACTTTCCTTCTTCTAATCCACACCCTTGGAATTAAAATGAGAAGCTTTTACACTTTAATGAATGCACAAATACAGTATTAATATTTACTCAACAATACTGTTTAAATTTCCCAGTGCAAAAAAGAAAATGGCCAAACTCATTTCCATTGGTACTTACTCTGCATAGACTCAATTAGATCACACCAGTGCTTAATATCCTTGATAAACACAACAGGTTGGATAATTCTATGTCTCTATATATACATATTTTTTTCTAACTCTCCGACAAGAAAGAACATGTTAAATTTGCCAGTTAAAAAAATAATAATAATTAGCCAGCCTAAAACCAGAAAATCTTAAAAAGAACAACAACAATGACAACAAAAAATATTTCATAACAGAGATGGTAACTTAACAAGTGGAGCAAAATAGTTTTCTAAATATCACAGTTAAGAGGAAACTATGCTTAATTAAAATTATAGTTTAAATAAGTTTGCACACATTTTTTGTGATTAGAATTACTAAATAAAAATTTATGAAAAGATGAGTACAATCTGTCTCTTTTTCTTTAACATACCTGGAAAAAATATAAAGTTTAGTAAGTTTTCAGGTTTCTTTGGTTTTGTGTATTTTTTAATTATTTGCTTGCTTGCAAAAATAGTCCATTTTTCTATTCTAATCTTCAGGATATTACTTTACTTACATAAAGAATATTATATTAAGTCTTCTAGTCTACCCATGGGGATCATATTCTTAATCTCTTTTAACTTAAAAGAAAATATATGAAAATTTAGGAGTTTTTAAAAATGCAAAACAGTGAAGAGCCACTTAATAATATGCAAATCCTTGGTGATTATTATATGTTTTCCTTTCTTATAATAAAGAGTAAAGAGAAATACCTCTCAGGCCAAAGACAAACAAGGGATTGTCAAGGGTGACTGACCCTAATATTTGCTTGATTTAATACTCGAAGTCTTAATATACTTCTATGGATGCAGAAGAAAAATTTGTACTTAATAATAAGTCTAAAGTAAAAGCAGAAATTTATTCACTAAATTGGCATGTTAGTGTTTGGAGATACTTAGTGTTATTTTAGGTAAGCACACCTCACCTCTGGGTTTTAATCAAAGAATAAATCAAACATTTAATAAATTTAAGAGGACTTAAACCATATCAAGCATTTTTTTACCACAATGTTATGAAGCTGATTACATGAAGAAAATGGAAAATACACAAATATGTGGACATTAAACAACATGCTACTGAACAATCAATTGGTCAAAGAAAAAATCCAAAGATAAATAAAAAATTACCTTGAGACAAACAAAATGCAAATATACCAAAATTTGTGGGATTCAGTAAAAGCAGTCCTAAGAAGAAGGTTAATAAAAGCGATAAATGTCCACCTGAAGAAACAAGAGGATTCTCAATAAACAACCTAAATTTACACCTCAAAGAACTAAAAAAAAAAAAATGAAGCCCAAAGTTAGTAGGAGAAAGGAAACAGATTAGAGTAAAATAGATGAAATAGAGACTAAAAAGACAGTAGATAAGATCAGTAAAACTAAGAGCTGGTCTATTAAAAAAATAAAATCACCAAACATTTAGCTAGAATTACAAAGAGAAGGAGCGGGAGAGGGAGAGGAAGAGAGAGAACTCAAATAAATACAATCATAAATGAAAGACAGGGTGTTACAATTGATACCACAGATACACAAAGAATGCAACTATTATGAACAATTATATACCAACAAGTTAGACAACCTAGAAGAAATGGATAAATTCCTAGAAACATACAACCTACCCAGACTGAATCATGATGAACAGAAAATCTGAATAGATCAATAAAGAGTAAGGAAATTGAGTCAGCAATTGAAAACCTCCCTAAAAAGATGTCCAAGGACAAACATTAAAAGAATAAAGCAATCTTTCTCAAACTCTTCCCAAAAATAGAAGAGGAAACTCTTCAAACTCATTGAATGAGACCAGCATTACCCTGATACCAGAACTGACATGGGTGTCACAAGAAAAAAAAAAATAGACCAATATTCCTGAGGAACATAGATGCAAAAATCCTCAATATAATATTGGCAACAATATGTTAAAAGGATCACACATCATTATCAAGTGGGATTTATTACAAGGATGTAAGGATGGTTCAATACCTGCAAATCATGCAATGTAATACACCATATTACAAAATGAAGGATAAAAATCATATGATAATGTCAATATGTGCAGAAAAAGCATTTGACAAAATTCAACACCAATTTATGAAAAACTCTCAACAAAGTGGGGATAAAGGGAGTGTACCTCAAAATAATAAAAGCCATATATGACAAGCCCACAGCTAACATCATGCTCAATGGTGAGAAGCTGAAAGTTATTTCTCTAAGATCAGGAATAAGACAAGGATGCCTAGTGTCACCAATTTTATTCAACAAAGTATTAGAAGTCCTAGCCAGAGCAATCAAACAAGATATAAAAGCCATCCAGATTGGAAAGGAAGAAGTAAAAACTGTCACTATTTGCAGATGACATGATACTATATATAGAAAACCCTAAAACTCCATCAAAAAAGAACTGTTAGAACTAATAAACATATTCAGTAAATTTGCAGGATGTAGTTAGTATAGAAAAATATGTTACATTTCTAATAATTAATAACATTACTAATAACAAACTATCATAATGAAAAATTAAGAAAACAATCCCATTTACAATTGCATAAAAAAATACCTAAAAATAAATTTAATCAAGGAGGTAAAAGACCTGTAGTCAGAAAATTATGACATTGAAGAAAGAAACTGAAGAAAGAAACGAGTAAGTGGAAGCATACTCTGTGCTCTTGTATTGGAAGAATAAATATTGTTTAAATGCCCATACTACATAAAATAATGTACAGATTCAATGTAATCCCTATCAAAATTCCAATGGCATTTTTCACAGAAATAGAACAAAATAATACTGAAATTTATATGAAACCACAAATACCCCAAATAGCCAAAGCAATCTTAAGAAAGAAGAACATAGGTGAAGGCATCATGTTGCCTGATTACAAACTATACTATGAAGCTATAGTATTTAAAACAGTATGGTGCTGGCAATAAAACAGATATAGAAATCAATGGAACAGAATGGAGAGAACAGGAATAAACCCAGGCATATATGCTAAATTAATTTATGACAAAGAAGCCAAGAGTATACACTGTGGGAAGAACAAACTCTTTGATAAATTATGTTGGAAAAACTGGACAGACACCTGCAAAGGAATGAAACTGGACCACTATCTTATACCATATACAAAAACCAACACAAAATTAGACTTGGACATAAGGCCTGAATCCACAAAACTCCTAGATCATAGGTGGTAAGCTCCTTGACATAGGTGTTGACAGTGATTCTTTAAATCTGACATCAATCAGTGGCTGAAACTTAAGGAAGCCAGCAGATGGCAGCAGGCCTCCGGGTGTCCTGGCTTTTTGCAGAACTACTCCAGACCCGGTACTGGTGGCAGATGTCCATGGTTGGCAGCGTGGCCTCTCGCACATGCATCCAGGTTTAGCACAGGCAGCAAACAACTGCAGATCACTTTGTAAGTTCTACCAGGTAGTCTCCAGACAATCACAGGCAGTGGATAACCTGGGCCTTCACCGGAGCCCTCCCAAGAGGCCTCAGAACCAACATACTTGGAGGTTGGCTTCAGGCCACAGCAGAGCACTGCCCAATTAGCCCCACAAGTGGCACACACAAAGGGTGGCCTCAACAAGCACCAGAGTTCACTGGGGTGAATCCTACTCAGTGGGGTAAGCCCCCTTGCACTATAGCCCATAGCTGTGGATATGGAAAAAACCCACAGCCAATCAGCCTGAGGGTAAATCCCACCTACTGACATGCCAATAGCAATTAAGGCTCAATTATAACAGGAGGGCACACACAACACACACAAGGGATACTCCTGGAACACCTGGGGCAAGTGACCAGGAAGACTGGGCCCCACAGGGCACCTACTACATAAGGCCACCCAGCCAAGACTGAGAGACATAGCAGATCTATGTGATACATAGAAACAAACATGGAGAGGCAGCCAAAATGAGGAAACAAAGGAATACATCCCAAATGAAAGAACAGGAGAAAACTCCAGAGAAAGAACTAAACAAAATAAAGGCAGGAAACCTATCAGATAGAGTTCAAAACAATGGTTATAAGGATTCTCAAGGAACTTAGGGAGAACTTCAATAAAGACATAGCAAGCAAAAAATAATAATAATAAATATTAAAAACAAAAACAAAAATACAGAAACCATAAACAAGAACCAGTCAGAAGTGAAGAATATAATAACTGAAATGAAGACTACACAGAAGTAATCACCAGCAGACAAGATGAAGCAGGGGATCAAATCAGTGATTTGGAAGACAAGGTAGCAGAAAACACCCAATTGGAAAATAAAAAAGAATCCAAAAATGTGAGGACAGTTTAAGAGACCTCTGGGACAACATCAAGCGTAACACATTCACATCATAGGGCTACCAGAAGGAAAAGAGAGGAAGCAAGGGATTGAGAATCTATTATTTAATGACAGAAAACTTCCCTAAACTGGCAAAGGAAATAAGATATGCAAGCTCTGGAAGTGCAGTGTCCCAAACAGGATTAACCTAAACAGGTCTACTCAAAGACACATTATAATTAAAATGGCAAGGGTTAAACACAAAGAAAGAATCCCAAAAACAGCAAGAGAAAGGCAACTAGTAACTTACAAGGGAGCTCCCATAACACTGTCAGCTGATATTTCAACAGAAACTTTGCAGGCCAGAAGGGATTGGCACAAATTATTCAAAGTGATGAAAAGCAAGGACCTACAACCAAGGGTAATCTACCCAGCAAGGCTATCATTTAAAATTGAAGGACAGATAAAGAGCTTCCCTGAGAGAAAGAGCTAAAGGATTTCATTACCACCAAACTAGTATTACAAGAAATGTTACTAGCAGGATTACTTTAAGACAGGAAAAAAAAAAATCAAAGCTATGAACAATAAAATGGCAACAGCTAATATATATCAACAATTACTTACAAAGTAAAAGAATTAAATTCTCCAATCAAAAGTCATAGGAGAGCTGAATGGATAAGAAAACAAACTCTTCCGGGCCGGCCGAGTGGCACAATGGTTAAGAACTGGCTTGGGACGCCAGAGGGCCCCGGTTCGGATCCCACATATGAGGGCCAGTGACACTGCCCTCCACAGCTAAGATG
>NW_017732192.1:387810-437159 GCF_001890085.2 Hipposideros armiger
CCAGCAGCCAGCGTGAGCGGCCAGCAGCCGCAGTGAGCGGCCGTCCAGAAGCCGGCGACTGATCTGCCTCACCCGGAAAGAGCACAATGATGGTGCCAACTTGGGCCAGTGAAGCAACGTCCTCCGCAACTAGACTGAAGAACAAGACGACAGCAACTTGTCTGTTCCCCTTCCCCCAATTCCCCAGTGCTGTTTCCATCCCCCCAATTCCCCAATAAAAAAAATCTTAAAAAAAAAAAAACTCTTCCATAAATGTCTACAAGAGACTCACTTCAGATTGAAAGACACACACAGAAAGTAAAGGGATGGAAAAAAATATTTCATGAAAATGGAAATGGGAAAAAAAAAAAAGGAAAGCTGGGGTAGCAATACTTATATCAGAAGAAATAGACTTTTAAACAAAGGCTGTAAGAAGAGACAATGAAGAACTCAGGAATCCCACTGCAGGGTATTTATCAAAAAAAAACAAAAAACAAAAAAGCTACTTCAGTGACATGTGCCACCATAAGTTCATTGCAGCACTGTTTATAATGGCCAAAATGTAGATGCAGCCTGGGTGTCTGTTGATGGAAGAATGGATAAAGAGGTGGTACATATATACAGTGAAATATTGCTCGGCCTTGAGGGGAAAAGGTTCTTGACATC
This sequence comes from Hipposideros armiger, assembly GCF_001890085.2. Taxonomy (NCBI): domain Eukaryota; kingdom Metazoa; phylum Chordata; class Mammalia; order Chiroptera; family Hipposideridae; genus Hipposideros; species Hipposideros armiger. The sequence goes on from NW_017732192.1 coordinate 388,456, forward strand.
TGAGGCAGCATGGATGGACCTGGAAGAAATTGTGCTGAGTGGAGTATATCAGACAGAGAAAGACAGATGCAATGTGATTTCATGTATATGTGAAATCTAAAGAACAAAATTAACAAACAAAACAGAAACAAACTCATAGATACAAAGAACATTTTGATGATTGCCAGATGGGAGTGGAGTTGGGGGCGTGGGTGAGAAAAGGGGAAGGGATTAAGAACTACAATTGGTTGTTAAAAAGTATTTACGGGTATGTAAGTTGCAGCACAAAGAATATAGTCAATAATATTGTAATAACTATGTATAGTGCTATGGGTACTAGACTAGTCAGGGGGATCATTTCTTAAATTACATAAATGTCTAAACCACTATGCTATACAACTAAAATTTAATATAAAATAATATTGAATGTCAACTGTAATTTAAAATTTTTTAAAAGGGGGAAAAGGTGAAAGGAAATAAGAGGTCCAAATTTCCAGGTATAAAACAAGTCATGGGGGTGTAATGTACAGAATAGGGAATATAGTCAATAATATTTTGATGGTGTGGTACAGTGTCAGATGATTGCTGGACTTATCGTGGTGATCACTTCTTTAGGCATTTAAAGGTTGAGTAACTATGGTGTACTCCTGAAACTAATATAAAATAAATAGTATGTCAGCTATATTTTTAATAAAAATTTAAAAAACAGGGTATTAGTGGGAAAACTGGTGAAATTCCAATATGCTCTGTAATTTAATTAATAGTGTAGCAATGTTAATGTCCTAAAAACAAAAAGAATAAGAAGCTTGTACCCTGTGATCTCTTCCAACAGAAATATTATATAAACCTATACTGAGTTACTGATCATAGGTATATAAAAAATATCTATTAAGGGTTGGAAGAATAAATTAATGATTAAATTATTTGATTAGATTAAGTGTTGCTTATTCTATTATATCTTCCACATTTTCTCCCACTCAGGAGTTTTTAATCAGAATCACTCTGAGAAAGGAGAAGTTACTGGTCAGCTATCTGGGTTCCTCTTCAGCCAGATCAACTAAAATAGAGTATCTATAGATGGGGTAACAAAGTCTATCTTTCTAAAAGCTCCTGAGGAGACTCTTCAATGGAAACATATTAGAGATTGTCCTTTAAGATATAAATATTAATCCCAGAAAACACCTTTTCCCACCATCCTTTACTGTATGAGTCATAGAATCAAAAATCTCATAAATAACATAGATGTTCGGCAGTCACACACACACACACACACACACACACACACACACACAACAAAGCTCAGTGATAAATTACTTTTCCTGGAGTTTTATGTTATATTTAGATAAGTGTTATTCTGTGTGATTCAAAGAAAAATCAGTATAGTTGAGATCATCTATCTCTTCAGTAACTAATACACAAGAAAGAAAAGAAATTGCGATAAAACTCATCACTTATCTGTTGTCATCTGGCAAAGTGTTAAGTAGTCTACATTACACTTGGAAAATGAATTCCCCATAGTTAGAGCTCAATACCCTTGATGGTTATAACTGTCAGTTAAAGCTGTCATTACTCAGGACGCTACTGGGTTTTCACGTGCCCTATGGTGAGAATGGCTTAGATTTTCTAACATCCAGTTGTTAAGGGAACTTGGTAAATGGAAGGAAGCAATTATACAACTGGGTTACTATTTATCTTCAACTGATTTATTACTAGAAGAAAAAAATTTCTGTGACAATGTGCATCACAGCAGCCTATAAAACATGCGCAGAACACCTTAATGGGCTGCCCAGATGTTTACAGCATACATGCGGGAGTGATCTGTTGTGTTGTATAAATGAGCTGACTTCCCTGAATGGAGTAACTATATTTAATGCCAATCATGGCTTTTTGGTTAATAGATTTCTAAGATTTAAGTAGTGTTTATCTTAGAAGCCAGCTGCTGCACATATATCAAATCACAACTGAGCTGTGTAACTCAAAAAGATATCATGCTGTCTAAACCCTATTCTTTCTCCTTGCTGTGATATTTGTTAATCCTATAAAGTTAATGATAAATACACAGCTTAGAATTTGGGGTTATATATTATTTAGTGAAATCAGCAGGTGGCACTGGGAGGGAAACTATGAGTCTGTCACTAGGGATTATATTCAGCAGAGCATAGACCATCCATGGGGCACCATGGGTGTGACAGAGATCTGCAGAAACTCTAGAGCAGCGGTTCTCAACCTGTGGGTCGCGACCCCTTTGGGGGTCAAACGACCCTTTCACAGGGGTCGCCTAAGACCATCGGAAAACAAAAAGATATTTACATTACGATTCATAACAGTAGCAAAATTACAGTTATAGAGTAGCAACGAAAATAATTTTATGGTTGGGGGTCACCACAACATGAGGAACTGTACTAAGGGGTTGCGGCATTAGGAAGGTTGAGAACCGCTGCGAAATTGAGGAGCATCATACTTAACAAGTCAGAGTTTTTCCAGTCCAGCTGATCATAAATAAGAGGTGTATGTTTATATCCCCAGAACCACATTTTCCTCACAGGTTTCCTGAGTTATAGCATCTTCAAAGCAGAATAAATTATACATTAGTCACTCATACTCTCACAAGACCTCCTAGTGCCTCGGCCATGAGTGTGCTTATATGTATTTAGGATTTTCTCCTCTTATTACAGATAGAAATTGTAGTTATATTTAGAAGACTTTGTTTTGCAAGTGACATGTTCCTGTCCTGACACCAAGGTCTTCTGAGCTATATGCTGAAGTCAGTAGATATTTAAAAAAACAAAACAAAACAAAAACAGAAACAAAAAATTCAACAAATGCTCATTAATTTAAAATAGGGGGAAAACTATGCTGTACCTTCTTTGAATATGCTGTGTGTGTGTCTTCATCTCATTTCCATCCACCGCTCAGTTGATCACATGCAACTGCAGTACAAGTGCAATTAAATAATTTACTTATTTACTAATTACATCTACCAAGAAACTATAGCACTGAGAGGAATAAAAATTAAACCATATATATTAAAATTACTATGTCATAATAGAAAAATTCTGAATACAGAAAAAAATACACACACATGTACACAGCATAATTGGGGGTTACATGACATATGATTTGGGAATTCATTTTTTAAAATGTTTTAGTCAAATTCATTGCACCGTGAATTTGACATTCTTGTTTTGTAGTATGTTACAGAGCATGGGTTGGCAAATTATGGTCTGTGGGCTAAACCTGGCTTCTGCAGGCTTTTATATGGCGGGTGCGATTAAAATGCTTTTTTTTTTTTTTTTTTTTTTTTAGTTTTATAGGATCACATTTTGAGTAATGATATAAAGACCAATATAATATTATCGGGTGTGCCCCTTGGCACACAAAGCTTAAAGTGTCTATTATCTGACTCTATGAAAAAAAAAGTTTGTCCTGGTAGTGCGTATACTGCACCCATTAATAAACTGATCATTGTTGTATTCTGAGCCAGACTCTTAATAGTTTAAAGCAACCAATCATCTCCAAGTTATCAGCCTCCCGCTCCCCAGGCTAATTTTTTAAGCTGTAGCTATCCGTCTACCTCTTACTCCCTGGCCATCATTCAGAGAGAAGATATAAAATCAGGTAAAAGTTAACAAGATTTTGTAAAATATTATCCCCATCTTATCTTATTCAACAAAATGTATTAGGTACCTCCTTAGTATGTGAAAAATAAATTAATGAATGTGCTTTTTATATCAACATCCAAGTTATTGGCTTGGCCAACTGTGTGGAGAGCTGTGTACTCATTTAGCAAAATATTGAAAAAGTAGCAAGGTGGGGTTCCAAGATAAACTAAGGTTCTGAGGTGCTTATGAGGCATGAGCTGGAGATACATGAAAGCAGTTGAGAATATGGATTATGGCCTGAAGAACGGTATTTCAGAGCTATGAGCATGTGCTTGGAAGTTCAAAGGTATTTGAAATTAACCAAAGAGAGATGTGCAGATAGAGAATGCAAGAGGAATACATGGGGATTACCAAGAGTTATAAAATGGCTAAAGAGCTACCAAATCAGAAACAATGTTGGGAAAGATGTAATAGCTTTGATCTAATTTTAAGAAGGAAGTCATGGTTATCAGTATCGAATAGTTTTAGAGGCATCAAATGATGTTTTAGTTTTTTTGAAGTGAGTATTCATTGAGAGAAAATTTGTGATTTTAGTGGAAGAATAAAAGTATTGGGGGAAGAAAAATAAGACCATACTGTGTCAAGCAAAACTTGTACTGGACAAAGTCAAACAGACAAGGAAGATTTTATTTAAGGCTATTGTAATAACAGAGAAAGGCCAGCACTCAGTCTGAGGTCAACTCCACCGAAACAAAGGGCTGGAGAGTTTTAAGATGGGGGTGGGGGTACATGATCTTAGGCCACCTGAGTTTGCTAATGGCCTTTACTATCCATCCCCCACCCCCACCACCACCAAAAAAAGTAAACTTTCTCCTACCTGCACAACTGGAGGTAGTTTTACAATTTGGACAAGGTGCCTACTGAAGTTAGGTCCCTGTTCTTTCACAGAAACTGGGATAGAGGGGCCCTATCTCCTTTGATGATTCTATTTCAAAGGGATGACTCCCAGGTCTTTGAAGGAAAGACATTCCTGGTGTAAAACTGGCAAGGAGGTCCTTAAAAAGATTTACATATCAAAGGGGAGAGAAAGAATGGACAACTGCAATTTTTTCTGAAATAAATACTCTAAGAAAAGGGAAGTTAGGAGCCTAGCATCAGGAAGAAACCGATTTAAAGTTTAGGCAGGGTGAGGGATCTTTAAAGCTCTCTCACTCAGCTAATTTGAGGAGTGAATTGGGTGAAAAAATAGAGAGAAAGATATTAAATTACTCCTTCAAGAAACTCCAGAGTGAATTGATGAAGGCATATTGAGAACTAGACAGAATGCAGGATTAGACACTGAAAATAAATTTGTATAATAAATTTTTTTTTACAGCTTCATACTAAATTGTTTTAAATTAAAATTTTGTTAATATCATCATCTTGTTGACAACTTACATACATTTTCAGGCATTCGAGAAAAAGGCCGACAACTGATGACCTTGGAAATTACATGAACTCACTCATTGCCCAGGAGTGACCCTGCTATGTTTGGAGGAGTGACATGCTGTTAATAATCAATAGCTGTTTAGAGTGAAAGTAGGATTCTAAACTGAAGGTTAAACGCAATCTGGTCTGCAAGAAAAATGATGTTATAATCTTGAGTTTTCTATGGATGACTGAATGCTGGAAAATTTCATGTGACAAAATAAAAATATACCTAAATACAAATGGGCTCTGGTAAGTAAGTGTGCTCCTAAATCACACACAAAATTCTCTATACCATCTAGAGGAGCAGCTTTTACATTTTGTGGAGGCATGATACTCCTTGAGAGGCTGATTAAATCTTTGGACACATAAATTTTCTCTAGTATAGAGGGCTTCATTGCCCTTGATCTCAGTGGGAAATGTTACCCTGGGAAAAAATACCATCATATTTGAGGAGGGATAGAAAGAATATTAAAATAGTATACTCTCATAAATCGAGATGGAGTTTCAGATTTTTGAAAAATGTTATTTTGTGAGTCATCCATATTTCAATACTATAGAGCAATTCTATGAATTTAGATCAGTAATATTTCTGTGCAAACAAGAACACTAAATTTAGGCTGTAATTTAGGATCCAAAGGAAACTTTTTAATATCCCCATATGTGGGTCATATTCTACTTTTACGCAAAATTATCCCCAATGGAAAATGTTTGGTACTTCAAATTCTTCTTAGTAAATTCAAAAATTTACAGATAATAATTCATTACTCATACTAATAGGACATAAATATGAAACATTTTTTCCTGGAAAAATCACTAGAGAAACATTAATATCATAGTATTCAATAAAAGGAGATCCTTTAAAGAAATACATAATTTACGCTTAAAATTTTACACCTAATATAAAAAGTTAGTTTACATAATGCTGAGTAATGCTTTGATCTTTGAAGCAAAGGAAAAGCTATGTCATTTAACTTACCAAAAGTTTTTACTCTAGATCCTCCAGATAAGTGAGGAAACAAAAGTACATACCATATTGTAGTATTAAAATAAAATTAAATGAAACAAAATAACATGGAGACTAGGCTTAAAAATCCCACAAGTACGCAAAACCTTTTAAGCCACATAAACAAAACTAAATCTAGTTTATTTCATGAAATAAGTGAAATTTAACAGGTTATTTCTTGTAAGTGCCTCTGATAATTGGTAATCATAAAAGGAATTTGACAAGTCATCTTCCTAAAATGTTACAAGAGAATCACTTTTAACTATTCCCCTGCTGGCTGTAAACCTGCTTTGTAAAAACCAATCCTTGTAAAGGTTAAACGACTTCCTCATTTTCATTTCATAAGCCATCCTGTGACATCATGCTTATTAGCTTCATACAAGCTTTGGGTTTGAAGTGTCCCTGTTTTCAGTTTGTTTCTTACTCAATAAAACATTCATACCAAGTAAAACTCTCTGAATTTCTTTTAACAGAAGAAAGCTAACAAAAATTTGAGATTGATTTCATTTGCTTTAAAATTTTCAAGTTGATTAACAAGCATCTTTGATATTGGCAAGCTATCTAGAAAATAAGATTTTTTCTTCTTTAATGAAGAGATTCAAAGGAATATTACGGGGGGGGGGGAGTCATGGCACACAAAACAAGATGCATGACATGTTAACATATCCCACATAAAAATCAGATGAGATGCTTGGAAGTGGTTCTCTTTATGAAATGAGGGATAATGAGATCCCAAATCTACCTATAAAGGAGACCAATGGCTTATTATAGAATAGAAACTACTTTCAACTGAACCAGCTCTCAACGTCAGTGAATGAAAAAGTATTATAATGATTTAACATCTACTGTATTAGACCACAGTAGGTAAGTCTAGTGATTAATCTTCACAAATGAAATCTATATCACTAGAAAAGAGCAGAACTATAGGAACATTGGATGGCAATAATTACCAATGCGGTCTCCAGGCTAATTATTTCAAACTTAAATAGCAATGTTGATGATCTATCTATTAGTTGTCAAGTTATTAATTCACTATAAAAAATGTATTTGCAATGGAATATGTGCAATAAATGTAATAGAAATGAAACTCCATTGTTTCACATAGGTGCACATTCTGATCAATATTACAATTAGCTTTTGTGGTCAGCCATAATAAGGCTGCCAGCTAGTCTCACTGAAGGCTATGGAGATAAGCAGCAAGTCCAACAATAAACATCAATCATTATTAATACCTACTGAAGGGGAAATGTCCACCACAGCACAACTTTTTGTTGCACTGTGGACAACTTTTCATTCTTTGCTGATGTACAACGAGAATATACAGCAGCTATATGCCTAACTAGCTTTAATGTAGTGAGATGAAAGATATCAACCACACACAGGAGGGCACAAATAACAGAAACAGATAATCAGATACATGTATAAATAGATCTATGTCCATTTAGGTATATGAATAAATAGGTATATACGAGTGTGAGTGTGTGTGTGTGTGTGTGTGTGTGTGTGTGTATTACACCAGGCTGGCTCCAATAGCCCCAGTCTCCTGGCCCACCCCAATGCCAAAGTGGTCCCCCACAGACCCCTACTGCAGACAGGTTCCTGACTCATTCCATCACCAAACCAACTCCTGTGGCCCCAGGGATTCCCCTGCAGAACAAGGCTCCTAGCCCCATCCCAGCACAAGGCTGGCCTCTGTAGATCTGGTCTCCAGCCTGGCTCCTGGGAATCTAGGAATCCATGCTGCAGGCCTGCCCGAACCTTAGGCTAGCCTTCATGGACCCAGGCTTCCAGGTCAGCTCCCGCAAAGTGAGGCTTCTGGTATGCCCCAGAACTGAGTCATCCCCCATGGCCTCTGGCTTCAAAGGGGGTCTAACAGCCCCAGGCTCCTGGACTTTCTCAGCATCAAGCTGGACCCTGTGGACCTAGCCTCTAGGCTGGCTGCCAGTGACCTAGGCTGGCTAGGCCAGCCCTTGTGAACCCAAGCACCAGGTCTGTCCACCTGCTGACCCAGGCACCAGACCTGCCTGCCTAAGAACTCCAGTTACCACTTTAAAATATATTGTTATGTCTATATAATGTAGAGTAAGTCCTCAATGTTATCAATAGGCTCTGCAACTTTAAGCAAAATGATGTACAATGAAATATATTTTAATAGGCTAATTAATATAAACAAGAGTTAAGTTCCTATAACAAATCATCAGTGTTATAATAAAATGACACTGAATGAAATGATGTTATTTGTGGACCTGCTGTATTATATATCTATCTACATCAGATACACAAAAGATAGAGAAGAGAATCAAAGCTTACCACTATGAAAAGAAAAAGGTAAGTAAAATACAGCCAGAAATCAATTAATGCAAAGGCATTAGTAAGTCCTTACCTATCAATAATGCGTTTAAATGTAAACGGATTAAATATTCCAATGAACAGAGTGGATTAAAAACAACAAAACAGCATCATCATCAACAAAAAAACAAGTCCCAACACTATGCTTGATACAAGAGGCCCAGTTTAGGTTTAAAACCCTCCGTGGGGCACAACTAATCTCACAGATTGTTTTGAATTTCTGTTGATTTTTATACTGAATTTATGGAATAAACATATATTGTTTTTACTTTGTGGCAGATTAAAATTTCATCCTGAATAAATAGTAAGCATGCTTGCACGTTATTTTCATTTATACATGCATCTAGTAGATGCATTGCGCCCGATGGAGAGTTAAGAGAATACACAGGCTGAAAGTGAAGGGATAGAAAAAGATTCTCCATGTAAATAGAAACCAGAAAAGAGAAGAGGTGACTACTCTGATATCATACAAAATAGACTTTAAGCAACAAACTTTAAAAAGAGACAAAGTCATTATTCAACAATATAGGATCAATCCAGCAAAAGGATATAACAACTGTAAATATATATGAACCCACTTTTGGGCACCCAAATTTATTAAACAAATACTAACAGATTAAAAAGGAGAAATGGACAAGGATACAATAATTGTAGGGGAGTTCAGTACCCCACTTTTAACAATGGGTAATCCTGACAGAATATCAATAAAGAAACATTGGATTCAAACTATACTTTAAACCAAATGGACCTAATAGACACATACATAAAATTCCATCCAACAACACTTCCCAAACACACACAAAACATTGTCCAGGATAGGTCATATGTTAGGTCACAAAACAAGGCTTAGTCAATTTTAAAAAACTAAAATTAGGCCAAGTATCTTTTTCAACCACAATGGTATGAAACTAAGAGTCAATAACAGGAGGAAAACTGGAAAATTCACACAAGTACATGAAAATCATACACTCCTGAACACCCATGGGTCAAAGAAGAAATTTAACAGGAAAACTAAAACGTATCTTGCAACAAATGAAATGGAAACTTGGTAGATGGTGCTGGTGGGAGGACAGAACGCAGATGGGGCTGTAGTTGAGTCCACAAGGGGACAGGGCTGTATCCAGGTTGATAAACGGGGCCATGGTCAGGGGCAATGGTCAGCGACCTTGGGCAGCAGGCTTTCCTTCTCAGCATGGCCCTTCTTCATCTTGGTCCTGAATGGTATTTCATACGCTCCTACCTGGACCCCAAAGCTCCCCCAGTGGTTCTTTTGTCCACAGATGGCTGCCAAATTATCATTGCTATGGAGAGATACATGCTGTATACCTCTTATTTTACCTTCTTGCTAACATCATGCCCAGGTGCTACGGGTTTTTAAGTGAGGATTCAATTACCCTTTATTATTAAGTTTTTCTTTTCTTAAAAATCTACTAATTCTCTGTCTTTTTAAAATTGCTCTGCAGCCCCAAATTTTGTAACAAATACACAAGGTGGAATTTGATCTTCTAAAGAAGCACCTTGTATAATCCCTGTCAACTACTACAGTTAAGCAAATTGATATAGTTTCTACTTTAAAGAGACACTGGTTCTACCAAATGGATTGGTTACATAGAAGAGTTTTGTCATCTATAAGCCTTTTTCTTGAAACAAAGGCACAGATAATATATGTGAAGATATTTTGTAAACTCTAGTTTATTATAGCATATTAGTTTTGAATTAGTGCCACTGGTAGTAGTATTAGTAGTAATTAATAACAGTATTAGTGATTCTTATGATAACTATGAGGAGAAGGCAACCATTTACCATAATCCAAGGTGAAATAGGGATAAACAATAAATAGGAAACACCAAAATCTTTTTTTCCTGGTCTTTTCTTTTTGGAATTACCTCTAGTTTGGTGAATTTCTTGTACCTCTCAGTATTCACTCAGTCCTAGAATTATGGTTGTTTTTGAACAGTATTTTCTGCATTTCCAAGCAAGTCTGATTCAACTTTTCACATAATTTTGAATATATTATGGCTCTAGGTGTTCACCATGCAAATCAGATTTTCTTTATGCTGTAAAGTAACTCCCCATATTTACATGTCACTATTGAGACATTTGGTAAAATAATGATACTAAATTATTTGCTTCCCTAGAAACTCTTCTAAAAACGTTTGTCATATTACACAACACACTTTTAAGGGCAGTAAGAGAAGAATCATTTATAGACTGTCATGGTCATGTTTTGCAGAAAACAGTACCTTTTACAAACTCTATTCTGTACTATTTTTTGGGAAATAAAATGCCCCAAATGAGAGATGACTTCAGGAACAGCAGAGAAATGGTGTAAAGGTGTTATAAAAATTTCCTTTGGGAAGTATTAGTTTCCTCATATATACAAAGATTGAGCTGGGCATTTGGCCAAGGAAAAGACTAATGTCAGACCATGGAAGCAGAAGTTCACTCTGAATGCAGATAAAAATCAATGGGACGACCAAAAATAGTTCCAGAAGAAGATAACCTGAACAGATCAAAAGAAGGAAAAAAAAAAAAACCAGTAATGAAACAATTATTTCCATAAGAATTCCCAGATTAGGTATTTGAACTCCTCACATAAAGCCAGTTCTGCTATAACATCTATTGAAATAGTGAATTTGTTCCAACACAATTGGAACATTAAGAAAAAATGTTAGCATAGCATGGATTTTGTGTTTGCTTAACTGTGATGTCATCTGCACAAAATATTTAGTGACAGCAGAAAACTGTACCCATCTGAACAGAGCTAGGTAGGAATACACATCTCACACTTCCCCATCAGTCACCCATCCATAGACGGTATTACAACTTTCCGTCTATTTCAATTAACTCACCTTCTACCACTTCAAAATAACTCATAGTTGCAACTTTTCCAGCTCCTACTCCACAAATAAACTTTAGGCCTTTTTAAAAAATAAATAAATAAAAGCCATATTTATTGTAGTACTTATATATATGTTTTAACCATTTAACATCTGTAAAAAAAAATGCTTCCATTTTTTATTAGGTTCCACATTTTTGTATGTGTCACTGATTGATCAAGTTTTGGGGAGTTATGCTCATGTCCCTATTTTCCACATAATCCCCATAGTTTTTTTATTGCATCACTTTGCATAGCAGGTAATTTATAAAAACATGTTTCATGTTATAGTGGAACTGACTGTACTGGAAAAATGTGTAATTCCAATGCTACATAAACCATCCATATAAAAATTTATTCATCCATAAGACATTCATTTAGTATTCACTAGGTGAGAAACATAGTAAGTTAGGAATCACTTATCTAGCCAATACTACCAATATAACTAGCCAATATGATTTTGATACAAAAATTACCTATGCAGCATAGAGTTTTTATTATTTTTATCTAAAGACATTTCTTTTTGGTAATGACAGAGATTTATTTTTGTTGTTTTTTTTGTTTGTTTTAAACTTTGGTTTTTCTCAATACACCTTTAAAAGTTCTTAAATTATTTTATATCTGGTCAAGTTGCTATTTTTAAGAACATTATTTTTAACTTATGATATGTTACAACTTAATTACTTCAAAAAATAACCTGCAAAGATCTATTAATAAAGTAACAAAACCACATACAATAATGAAACCACAGACAAAGCCACTGACTGACATTTGAATATGAATTTCATAATACCAAACAAAATGCTAGCATGTGAATGAAATTCAAATGTATAGTAAAATAACTATTTATCACAGTAATGTCAGATTATTCTACTAATACACTAGTATTTTAGCATTAGGAGTCAGCTTGTTATAGGTACAATTATGTGAAGAAGAAAAGGAATGAGTATAACCTAACTCAAATACTTTTGATAAAGTGCAATACCCATTCCTTAAAAAAAAAAATTAAGTTTTAAAGACAATTATTGCTCATATCAATCTTACATTTAATAATAAAATATTACAAATTCCCTTCTAAAGGTGGGGAACATAACATTTTATAGTATCAATTGTAATTTCATTCTGCAAGTGCTAAAATACACAAGTGATGAAGCAAAAATTACAGTTATTATTATCAGAAATTCAGTACATCTCAAATCCATTTACTTAAAAAATAAAAGTAGAAGTGAACCAACTGAAAAATATTTATATAATTAAAGCTTGCTAAATGACTTTCTGTTTTCAGGTATCCAAGGAATTCAAGACTTAATGGATAAGGGAACCATTAACAATAGTTACAAGAGGATAAAAGCAAATAATAGCTAGCTCGAAATATACTTCTAAAGAGATAAGAAACTGTACATCTTTATGGAAATGCATGTAGAATACCTAAATAAATGAAGATAAAAAATACCATTACTAAATGGTACTTTACTAAATGAGAACAGATTATTTGTAAAAACTTATATTCTTCCCAAAATAACACTTAAGGGGGGTTAGGGATTCAAAATAAATTTAATGAAATTATAGAGAAGTTCAACTAGAAAAGTTAACAAACATAAATAGCCAAGAAAATTAAATAAAAAGCCATAAGAATTTACATTAACACATTTAAATAAAAAAGATCTATAATCATAACAGTGCAGTAGCATGCAAACACATAAACATAAATAGAGGGCAAGACATAACTTAGAAATATAATTTTTTAAGTATAACATTTAATGTGCGAAAAATAAACAACCAAGTCAATAAAAAAATGTGTTGTTTAGTAAATGCTAATATGGAAATAGTTGATAGGAATAGAATCAATTTAGGTGTTCAATTTCACAGTAACCAGAATAAATTCCAGGTGGATTGAAGTGTTGAATTTTTTTTTAATCACAGAAATACTAAGAGAAAGAAAGCAATACAAGAAGAAAAACAGTAGAAGAAAGTACTCAAGGAATATGTATACACCTGTTCCTTGGATAAAAGGCCGACTTATAAGTATAAAAGCAAAAAAAAATCACAAAAATTTCATATGTTAAAAAAATAGCAAAATAGATGACAAACTGAGAAATCACTGAGTGCAGTAAGTTCTCACTTAAGGACAACAGTGTCAGTGAAAGAAAGTCCAAATCTATAAAAATATTTATAAGAGTTTATTTGAGCCCAATCTGAGGACATGCCCAAAAGCAAGATCTCAAAGGGTTGCAAAAATGCTCCAGAGAACGGTAGTTTTGCAGTTCTTTTTATGGATTTATAATCAAAGGAGAGACTGTAAGGAAGGTTACATAAAAAGCAAAATGGAGAGATACATAATTCTTTTACATCGGTGGGTACAGGACAGTTAACGTTTAACATTTACAGTAAATAGAGATGGTATGTGGGCAACAAGATAACAACAAAGAGTTTGGTGTCTTGTCTTCTGGTGCCAGTGGTTATTCCTCTAAGGTGTCTGGCAAAGAAAATTCCTCTGACATTTCAAAGGTATGTTATCCTAGATGCATACATAACACAATGGACAGGGATCACTTAAGGTAAAGTTTGACCTTTGCTAAGAAAGCTATAAGCTGGATGTGGCTACCCAGCATGGCCTGCTCAGTTAGGAATTTATGATCAGACCAGGATGTGTGGTTACTTGTCAGCCTTGCCATGTAGTCCCCTGAGCTTATAAGATCTTTTGTGTGACCCCTTCTACAGTCACAATGGGTTTTACAGCTTTAAGCAAAATGATGTATAATGGAACCAATTTTACCACAGGCTAATTGATCCAAACAAGAGTTAAGTTCCTACAGCAACTCATCCATGTTATAACATGAACAATTTGAATTGAATGACATTCATTGAGGACCTGCTGTATTTAAATATGAAGGGCCAGTCAAATAGATGTTTGTAAACAATAACATTATGATCACAGAAGAAAAATGGGCCAGGCAGTGATCAGTTTATAAGAGGATAAATACAATGGACAAATAAATACAGAAAAATAAAACCTACTGTTACCAGCCAACCGAGTAGCCCCCTCACCACTGAGAAACTTTTAAGTGTTCTTTCCTATAGAAATGTTAAGTATAGAAATGTTAAGTCTCCTCCCCAGTTTCTTAGTTTCTTAGCCCCTGGCTTTGATTATTCTTCTCACCAGTTTGTGAATCCTAGGCTAAAGATTGCTCCTAGCCTGAATCCTAGAATTCTCCTATCCCCCTGCTTCTTGATTGCTTTGTAAATCAGTTTCTGAATCCTAAACAATAGAAGTCTCCCACCCCTGCTTCAGATAGCTACTTGAAAGCCTGTGACTTCCTAATATCGCCCAGGCCAGTAAGTTAAATGCCAAACGCATTCTGGGCCCAGACAATTGACTCCGACTGAGTGATGGACGGACTCAATAGCCACAGGCTTCATGAGAGCTAACAGATTTATTAATTAAAATCTATTTTTCCTCATTCAGGGGTTTTGGGGACACAGAAGATACCCCAACAAGATTGCCAGTCACGGGCCAGCCGAGTGGCGTGTTGGTTAAGAGCTGGCTTGGGACGCCAGCTCTGAGCAGCAGAGCCCCGGTTCGGATCCCACATGAGGGCCAGTGACGCTGTGCCCTCTACAGCTAAGATGGTGAGCAACAGCTCAACCTGGAGCTGGTCTGCCGTGAGACACCGGCGATGGCGTAGGTTGCAACCCCTGCTGCAGTGGGCTGCCATGAGCTACCGTGAGTGGCTGGCAGCCAGCGTGAGTGGCCCAGCAGCTGGCGTAAGCTGTCAAGAGCCGATGTGAGTGGCTGTCCAGAGACCAGTAACCAATCTGCCTCACCCGGGAAGAGCGCAATGATAATACCAACATGGGCCAGTGAAACAACATCCTCCACAACTAGACTGAAGAACAAAAGGACAGCAACTTATCTGTTCCCCTTCCCCGACTGCCCAGTGCTGTTCCCCTCCCCCAATTCCCCAATAGAATATTAAAAAAAAAAGAGAGAGAGATCACCAGTCACAACCAAAGAAGCCAACACGGTCTTCCAGGCAGAGCTCGAGACCCCTTCCTCTCAACTGAGATCAGCTAGGGTGGGAGTTCCATGAATCCCTCAATAGGCAGGGACAACTCTATGCCCCTGCCCAGCAGGAAGCAGATACAGAAGAAGAGACCTCCTGTCCCTCAGCTTCCCATAGAGATTTTATGTGATCACATCTCTCAAGGGGTAAACAAGGCACAGTTAGAGGCAGGCATTGGGTCTCTGCATTCCTGCACGTCTCACAGAGTGCGACCACAAAGGAGACATCCCCTCTACACCCAAAACTCCCCATTGTATTGTAATTACCTACCCCTGTGGGAAAACAAATGGACACAAAATAAACAACTAGATCAGACCAGTCACTCCCACCTGCGCAATACCTCTTGTCAATCACAGGTGCCAATCAAGTGGTCCCACACCCTTAGGGGAACAGCCCATTCTAGAGAAAGGGGATACAAACTCCAATCCTGGGAAGTCTGTCCTGCTCTTTTTGACCACTTATTCTCTTTTTGAACCCCTTCCTACCTTTTTTTTTGAGCCTTTTGAGCCTCACCTTTGCATGTGACCCACTCCAAACTCTTTGAAATGTACTATCTCTTCAAATAAACTACTTTTTCAGTTACTTTACTCCAGCATCTCGTTCATTTTTTTGCTCGAGTTGCCAAGGACCTGGACTTTGTGCTGAGAAGGGCTCACTCTCTGACAACATTACTATTAATCAGTGTAAATAGAAAGCAAAACAATCAAAAACACCTTTTCATTGATTAAGCAACAAATACTTTTAAGAGTAAATGTTTAATATTGATTACTGGTGACCTAAAAATAACACAGGACCTCTCATATTCTATTAATGGGGTACTGTAATAGTTTTCTATGTCTACCCAAACAAAGTACCTCAGTGTGGGTGGCTGAAACTATAGAAAGTTATTTTCTCACAGCTCTGGAAACTACACGTCTATAAATCAGGCTGTTAGCAGGTTTCTTGGTTTCTTCAAAGGCCTATCTTTTGGGCTTATATAATGTCTATTTTTTCCCTGTAGATTCATAGGGTCTTTCCTCTGTGCATGTCTGTGTCTTAATCTCTTTTTATAAGGACACCAGACATATGACCTATTTTCACCTTACTAACCTCTTAAAGGCTCTGCCTCCAAATACAGTCACATTCTGAGGTACTTGGGGTTAAGACTTTAACATATGGATTTGGGGGGGTACAGGCACACAATTCAGCCTATAACAAGTGTCAAAGTGAAAAAACAATGCTATCCATGGAAGACTGCATTCAAGGCTATTACAATAGGGGAAAGAGGCCAGAGCTCAATCTGAACTCAACTCCACTGAAACAAAGGGCTGGAGAGCTTTAAGGGGGCGTGATCTTAGGCCATCTGAGCTTGCTAATTGGCTTTACCCAAAATGTCTTCCTTATTATCAGGGCAGGAGATAGGGATCCTAGCTTCCATTGTGATTACATTTCAAAGGGATGGCTCCCAGGTCTTCAGAAAGGACATTCCTGGGTAGTAAACTAGCAGGAGGCCTTTTAAAAGATTTACATCTCAAAAGGCAGAGAAAGAATGGGCAATTACATGTGTTCTAAAGTAAATGCTCTAAGAAAGGCGAAGTCAGGCCTAGAGTCAGGAAGAAGACTGGCTAAATTTTAATCAATCTGAGGGAAATGTTAAGGCCATCTTAGTTGGGAGGGTTTACTTTTCTCTAATCTTTCTTGTAATCATTTTGAAATATGTATCAAAGTTCTTGTCAACTCATATCCTTGAAACAATTCATTTCATTTTGGGGGTGCTACTCCAAGGGAAAAAAAAATTTAAAATGCATATAAAAATAAATACCTGTTTTTAAAGCAGTTTGTAATAGTAAATGGTTGTAACTTCTTGCTTCCAAAATACACAAATCATTTAGTGACTCTAATATGCATTTACCACAAAATATAATCTAACCACTAATAGGGTTTACTAAAAATTTTTATCATGTAGAAAATGCCCATGATTAATTTTTAAGGAAAACATGAATACAAAATTGTACAATATGATCTGCTCTGCAAAAGCATTTTATATATCCACATATGTACACACACACACACACACACACACACACACACACACACACACAAACACTAGACAGATTTGAAGGAAACTCATCAAAAATATTTATAGTAGGCATTCTTTTACATACTTACGGGGTTCCTACATTTATCTCATTTTAAAATATAACATACTCAGGTCAAGAACAAGTAGAAGAAACATAATACACTGATAAATCCAACTGATTCAAAGAGCTTGTGGACAGAGAAGGGGCCACATATTAAACCTGACAAGCTCAGGAAGCTGAAAATAACCACATAATATGGCGTGAGCATTAAAAAAAAAATTATCATAACCAAGTGGGTCATGGCTGGAAGTCATATCTTTAGCCAAAAGCGTCCTTCATAAAGTTAATCTGTGCCATTAAGTGGGTCTGTTTATTGTCTTTTCGCACCTAAAAGGACATTCTTGGAATGTCAGTAATCCCTTTTTCCAGACCAGAGCAGGAAAATACAGAATCCCTCATTATTAGTCTTGTCCCTTGATTAACATCTCCATGCAAACTATAGTTACTATCCTGTTCCCACCTATGTGAAAGAAGCACCTGTCTCTAAAATTTACTTTTATCCAATCCCAGAGATTTCCCTGCTTTGCTTTCTCCCACCCCCTTAATTTATCACCAATGGATTTCATGTAACCCTCTCCTCCTCTGATTTTATGTATAAAATAAGTTGCAAACCACCATTTCGTGGCACATTTTCTCAATCCATTAAGATTCTGCTTCCCGGCAACTGTCGTCAGTCTGGCTCAAATAAACTCTTACAAGTTTTTTCGTAGGCTGGATGTTTTTTGTCGACAAGCTGGTAGAAGGGCAGATCAGATTATATTAGTGAACTGTAGAAGAATTTGTCACCCCAAAATATTTCCCTTTGGCATAAGGCTCCTCTTAGGCTGATTATTTCTAAGAAATAGCAGATGGAAAAGGCTCTCAAAACCAAGTAGAAGTCACCCTTTTGTAAGAGAAATTTGCATTTATAAGGGGAATCTCCATTCCTAAGCATGTCTCCCACTGTATAAGGAAGAGGACGATGACTCTAAATTTACAGAAACTCTTAGAGCAGCGGTTCTCAACCTGTGGGTCGCGACTGTGGGTCGAACGACCGACCCTTTCACAGGGGTCGCCGGGTACTCGTATGTTGGCGTATCTGCATGTGGGCCTGGAGACGGATAGAGGAGCAGTGTCTTGGTTCCTAAGACCATCGAAAATATGTGTTTTCCGATGGTTTTAGGCGACCCCTGTGAAAGGTTGAGAACCGCTGTCTTAGAGGATCTATGGAAAAGCAACTGCCTTAAATTGACCCAACAACTTTACCCTTGTTAATTGTATTTTGCCTGATAACCTTCCCTAACTTGCTCCTCAGTTCCCCATCCTCCTCTCCTGCCTTGAGCCAGAGATGATATTTCAGATGGTGCCTTGAGCCATTTAGGGGACTTACTCAGCTTTCCTGGGTATCTCCCATGTATACAGGGGGTATACATGTTATTACATTTCTGTTTGTTTTTCTCCTGTTAATCTGTCTTTTATTAGGAGGGGTGGGGTGTCTCAGGCAAGAACCTAGAAAGGTAGTGGGAAATGTCTTTTTCTTCTCCTCCATTACCATTTTAGAAATATTTCTCTGATGGCCATTTATAGGCTAAATTTCAAAACTGAGAGGTCAACAAAGAGCCAGCTATTATTTTATTCTCAGCTTCTAAACCCAGAACTGAAAGAACATTGCTAAATGTTCTAAAATTGAAAGGATTTTTTTCAAGTCCATTTTCTCTTGAGTCATTTTACTTCATTTCATTCATCTGAAGCATGATGGGGTTTCAGAGTTTTCTACCGTCTGCAGTTTTTTTTTTTGTCCCTCTCAATTGTCTCATGTGGTGGGACGGGAATGTTTCAGTGGTGTCCTGGAGCTGGCTCATGTTAACTTTCAAGAGCCAACTGTACATATCATTTTCCCAACACTATATGCAGTGTTGTTAAATTGGTAGTCTGAAACCTGCAATGATGGAATTATTTACACCAGGGACAGTGGCTTCAAATCAGGCCATGTTTTTTGTTTTTTGTTTTCCCTAAGAGCCAGCAGTTAAACTTTATCAGCACATCCTAGCATTAGTATGATAATATATCAATGTAATGCAGTGAAAAACCATCAGTGATATTTGAAAAAAAATACAATTTTATTCTAGACGCTATTAAGACTGTGACGATCCAAGGAAACTGGAACTTGCAGACATAAATTCAAAAGACCGCCATATGAAACAGGATTTTCCTGCGGAAACCTAAGGTTGCCATCAGATTAAAGTCTAATGGGAGAAGGGTAGAAAAGAAAGAAGAGAAGGAGACCAACAGAATAATTTCAAAGTGTGTAAGGAGATTCAGCACTGGTTGAAGGAACTGGAGAGGAACAGTAAATCAATGATTGAACAATCCTATAAATCAAGGAATTAGGAGGGATTATTGATCTTACTCAGAGCTGTATCACTCCCAGAGCTGGAAGAGCCCTGGTACCATCTCAAGGAGTCTTATTATATGTTGGGGAAGGAGGAGAAATTCCCACTCTACCCTTCTTGAGTTCTTATGACTGGACTAATAAAATTGACATAAAAACCAGATTAACAGGAGAAAAAAGCAATTTAATATGAGCACATAGATCATAAATGATGCTCATAGAAAGGATGAACCAGCCAGCTTTTAAAATTTTTTTACACAAAGAAATAAACTCTTTACACAAATGAATTTGTGAAAAATTAACAGGGCAAAGAAATTTAGGGCTGGATGCTAATTAATGAGGAGCCTAAATAAAGTTTGGGCGTTAGGAGTAAACTAGTAAACAACAAGGTTTGTTTATACAGATTTCTCAGCTATGAATTCCTTAATGCTGTCAATAAGGATCTCTCTCTCAGCCCTTGGAACAGGGAGGGCAACTTTTGGAGGGGAGATTTATTTTCTACATTCAAGGAGACAAGGGAGGGTTAACGTGCCCTTCTTGCATTGGCTGCTGGTCAGATAACTTCTATTCAAAGTAATTAATAGGCCATTGTGAGATATTTTGGGGTGGCCTTGCCCTGGGCTCTAAAAGATACTCCATGGAACTTAGCAAGTTGCAATATGCCTAATAGCATACAGTAGATAACTATCAAACAGAAATGAACAAGACCAAATTTCTCCCTTTTTCCATTACAGTATATGAAAAGCTTTTTATTGGCACAGAGCCACTGGGTTGTCGGAAAAGTCATGACATTTTGTCTATGTTTCTCAAAGGTCATTTATTTATATAAAGAACAAAGATCAATCACTGATATATTGCCCGTTTTGTTTGATAACCTTTTGCCATCTTTCAGTGAGCTTCATAATTCCTCGTTCATAGAAGGACATGTCTTTATTTGCAAAAAACTGAACAAGGTGTTGATTTACAGCCTCATCTGAATTGAACATTATACCACAGCAAGGAGTTTTGAAGAGAGGGAAACAAGTGGAAGTCTGATGGCATAAGGTCAGGAGAGTACGGTGGGTGTGGCAACACATCCCATCCAAGCTCCATTAATTTTTGACAGGTGATCAAGCTTGTGTGTGGTCTCGCAGTTTCACGATGGAACACAACTCCTTTACAATTAACAAGCTCTGGACATTTCTGGATGATGGATTCGTTCAAACTGTCCAAATGCCGACAGTACACATTCGAATTGATTGTTTGGTTCCTTGGAAGGAGCTTGAAAAACACAACACCTTGAAAATCCCACCACACTGACAGCATAACCTTCCTCTCATGAATATCTGCTTTTGATGTCGTTTGAGGTGAATCATCACGTCGGGATCAAGACCGTTTGCACAACACATTGTTGTAAACAATCCACTTCTCATCACCAGTTGCCAGTCACTTCAAAAAAGGATCATTTTCCTCACATTTAATGAGCATATTTCAGATGTTTATACGTGCCGTCAGATGAACTTCTTTCAGTTCATGCGGAACCCAAATTTTGAGCTTGCTTACGTATCCCAGCTTCTTCAGGTGGTCATGAATGCTTGAATGATGGATGTTCAATGTTTCTGCAATCTCTCGTGTTGTGTAATGTGGGTTTGACTTGATCAATGCCTTTATTTTGTCGTCATCAACCTCAGTGGGCCTCCCTGACTGAGGAGTGTCATTGAGATCAAAATCACCAGCATGGAATTTTGTGAACCATCGTTGGCACTGACGTTCTTGTAGAGCATTGTCACCATAAACCTGATACAACTTTTCACAAGCTTGACATGCATTCTTCCCTTTATGAAAATAAAACAGTAAAATATGGCAAAAATGCACAGTTTGGTCTTCCATTTTCAACTTGTAAAATCTGTAAAACTCAACCAAGTCACTCAATTATTTTCAATTATTTTTAGAATAAAGCTATAACTGTCAACTGTCAAATGGCATAGCAATAACATAGATGCAAATGACTCTAGTACTTCCAAAAATGAACCAGTGCAATCTGTTGCAAATATGTGTCATGACTTTTCCGATGACCCAATATACCAAGATTTAGAATAAGTCTGCCAAAAAGCATCCAATTGGCAAATCAATTTAAACAATGATTGTCCTAAAATGTAAATTGGTTCACCTGTCTCCCCATTAAAGCCATTTTATGGTTTTCCATTGGTGGCATGAATTTCAAAATTCTTAGCATAGTTCATAGCATGAATTCATAATCTGGCTCTGCCAACTCTCCACCTCCCCATGCTTTGCAAACTGCAGTCATATATCCCTCCTTTGACTCCTATGTATCCCACAGTCCTACACCAGGCAAGATTTGCTGGCCCTCCATATGTTCATTGAGCATACCTAAAGTTCTCATCCCACAGCCCACATCCCCTTGATCTGCAAATCATAAATCTATGCCCCTTAAAGAATCATAAACTCTGTGAGAGACAAGATGAGTTCATCCTAACCAACAGATCCACAGGCATTGTGCATAGATATACAGGAAAAACTTTAAATAAATGGATGAATATTAATAGATTACTACTTATAGCATCCAAGGAAACAAAACTAAACTAGTACATAATTATAGAATAATTTATGTACTATTTTTTTTTATAGGCTATGTATCACTAAGAAAATGCCCAAAGATCCTCAGGTCACCAATGAAGTTTAAATCTAGCACTTTGTTTTTATCTTAAATATTCTGCCAACTCAAAAAGTCCTTTGTGCTTTGGTCAGAATCAGTTGCTGCCATGTCAGACTAACCTTCTAACCACTCTCTCCCTTATTCAAAGAAAATCTGGGCACAAGATTGGTTAAGTTTAGTGAAAATTTTTCTAAATTAGGCACGATAAATATTATTGCTTAACTCTCTGAGGAAACGTGTGTGTCTCTGTAAATACATATACAGATGTGGATAGATGTACATTTATAATCCAAATGAAAAGCAATATCAATAAGAAAAAATAGAAGTTAAAAGCAAACAAAAAGATAAAGACTTGTGTCAATTTTTTGAGATTGATTAACCCAATCAATTCCCTTCACCACCTACCTCTTCCCCCACATCTAAACCACACCATTCCACCTAGTTTGACCAAGTAATGTCCTCTGTTGATTAAAAATAAAACCTGTGGCTAAATCTTAGCACTTCAATCAAGGGTCATTTTTCTTGAGAATGACCCAACATTGAGTTCTGCATAAATCTGCCTAGCAGGCAGTTTCATATATAGTTTTTAATAGTGTGAATGTCTATTGCCAGACATCTGTTTTAAACCCATCTTCTTTATTGTATTTACTCCATCTAAATGCATTATTTTGGTAAACAGAAGTAATTTCAAATGACGTGTACTGAATCAGGCCCAAACTAATTAGTTTTTTTCGTACCCAAAAGATGGAAAAACAGATGTTTTTGTTACTCTGCCCTGATACTACATCTTTTTTTATTATGGAATCAATTTGTTTAATCTTTTCCATTTTCTGCTTTTAATGGATGTTACTACTTGCAGACTTACATAGAAGTAATCTTACAACATTTGCCTCTTGAAATTGTTATGTTTTAACCATTATTAACTTTCAAATCTGATATCCTTTGATGTGAAAGTAAGAAGATGCAGTGGAAGAACTTCAGACTAGGTAGTAGAATCCATGAACAATCTTTCACAAAATTAACCTGTGGCATTAGATAACAACTCAAACTTTGTTTCTTCATCTCTAAGATGAAGAAGTCAGACTAGGTAATATTTGAATTGTCCATTGTCAAGGACAGGACCATGGCTTTATCACTGCCACCACCCCTTTCTGCGCGAGGGTGTTAAAAGAAAATGATGCCAGTAAAAGAAAAAGGAACAGTTAGAAAAGCTAAAATATTGGGTTGTTGGAAAAGTCATGATGTATTTTTTCTATGTTTTTCGTTGCAAAAATGGGTCATGTCTTTTCCAACAACCCAATAGATCACTACCACAAAGCCAGAAAGAGCTGAGTAAAGGAGGAGGTTGTCAATAGTGCCAAGTGAATGATAATAACTCTTCACACATATAATTTTACAGTTTCCAAATATTTTTTCATACATTAAAATTTGTTACCAATGACAACTCTGTGATGGAAGCAAGACATATATTTTTTTTTCTCTTTTATGGATTAAAAAAGTCAAGATTAAGGAAGATTCAGTCAAAGAGATAAATATGAATCCAGGAAAATCTGAATCATAAATATATTTTTTTCCACAGTCATGACTTGTTACAAACACAGTTTCTGGTCTAGACTGCCTGGGTTCAAATCTCAGACCACTGGGTGTATACTGACTCTTTGACCACCCTGGTCCTCAGTATGTTCATCTATAAAATCCTGATCTTGAAAAAACTGAATGGAAAGACTTGTAGTAAGAATTAAAAAGCTGGATATATGTAAAGCACTCAGACAATTGCCTGGCATACAATAAATGTTAGCTGTTATTATTATAGCCAATAAAGTGACCAGCAGATGGAAACTACAGCTACAACATCACTGCTTCAGTTTACCTTCCCTTTATGAGGCTCTGGAGGAGTTGAGGAGACAAAGGAAATGTGTCAAGTGAGTTTTCAAGGAGATGAGCAGAGAGTGGCCAAGCAGCCACTTAAGCAGGATGACAAGATTGAAGGCCCTAGCCCCTGTCACAGATGCTAGGAGGGGTGGGCCGGCTCCTCAAAGGGCAGTGTATGAACAGGTGGCGAGAACTTTCCCATTTACAAAGAATTGACATCACTCTAACACAGGCTTTTGTTTCAAGACAGTGTTATGGAAAATCATAACATGTGAATTTAATTCCAGTCTAGGAAATTATACAAGTGTAAGCATGTAAGTTAATTATTTTTAATGTTGAAAACAGAATTAACTCATGTAGTAACATCTGGTGGGTCGATTTGCTTTTTCAAATTAGGATAATTAGAACTGACAAAGTACCTTATTTCGAATTTCTCTCTTATCACCCCTTAGATTATGTGCCAGTTTGTTTTTTTGTTGTTGTGGCAGGGTTTTTTTCTTTCATTTTACTCAACATCACTCAATTCGTTTTATATTAATCTATAGCAACTGTAATCATTACCATGCCACTGTTCATAATACAAATTTATATTATGTGGAAAAAGCCCTAAATAAAGAAGTACATAGAATTTAAATGGTCAGTACCCATAATTATTATCATTATTATATAGTATTCATGAAACTATACACATTGAAAGACAAGTTTCTAAAAGATTTTCTAAAAGACATTCACTCTAGTATTCCCAGCTCTTAGAATAGGGCTTGATATACAACAGGCATTCGATAAATATTTGTGACATGAAAGAACGAATGAGACAGTCAATCGACTATGTGTAATTTTACAGTGCTATATGTTCATTAGAACATAATTATTTTGCATTTATTTTAGATGTTTATATCCTGCTATTTTAATTTATGAAACTCTGTGACATTTATTCCAATGTGTATGTATTTCCCTTGGATTGTGTCCTTTCCATCCTGTGCATTCCAAAGATTATTTCATTGCTAAGAAAAATGCTTCCACATATAAAACTCTATGATGTCATGCTTTATTGAAAGTATAAGGATCACTCATTCTATAATTTTATAATGATTTTTTACCAATCTTTTATAACTGATATAAAAGGACACTAGTATTCAGAATAGTCGGTATTCATTCCATGACTTAAAAAATCCATTTAATCTCTCTTCCTCTATATAATGCTAATAATCATATACTTATTTTCTTTAGTCAGAGGATTGATCTGGAGCTCAAATCGTTTCTTGATAAAAAGTTACATAAAATGATTAAATTACAATGTACCCTAATGTGTTTCAGTATTGTATTTGTTTAGGGTAAACCACAAAATATTTCAAATATAATACATCAAAAATATATATTAAAACAAAGTTTTTTTTCTTTAATGTATTGGAAAATTGATGTGGAGAAAATGCATATGATATTGTGATTGAGTAAAATAAAATAAAAATGAGGGAATCTACCTTAAAATCCTATTTTTAAGGTCATCTGAATCTATAAATACAAAAAAAAAGCTTGCTAGGTCAATAAGTTCATTAATATTTTCTTTAACACACAGTATAAATTAATCAATTCAGGTAATAAATATTCTACAACACTTCATGTTTCCACCTTTGTCCAGAAGTGAGGTTATATTTTCATTAGAATACTTGTGAACATACCTGAAATTGCTACATGGAGATTTTAATATATTTAATTATTAACCTGAGAACTGTGGCAACTATTTAGAAAGAGAACTTTAATCATGCTATATTTTACCTAAAGCATGTTTATCACATGATGGTAATAAAATTTCACAAGCTCAGTATCAATCATGCTTTGTGGGATTAAGTTTAAATACTAATACAAAGCCAGATCTTCTTATCTCTTCATTTCTCTTAACTATTTGTTCCTTGTATTACTTCTTGGATGTGCTAATGTTAAAAATTTCCATAAGCAATTTTTAGTTTGTAAAATACAGTGATTCTAAAAGGTCTCTCATATAGCAAACACTAAAAAATAAAAATCATTACAATGAATACAACGAAAAGCTTCTAAACCCAGGCATTCAGCTCCATAATATCTTAAATATGAATAAGTATATTACAGAGTCTCCAAATATAAATCCACGAAGAACTACAAATGGTAGCATTTCAATAATTTTATTGAGATTATTTAAAGGTAGAATTTACTCTGCCTGAGGCAACCTAACAACTGCAGAGTATAACAAACATCCTAAATTTTCAATACTTAATGAAGCAATTAGCAAAGAGATGAATGCAAATTGCAAGCAGTTGAGGGGAAATGGGAAATTAAAAGGAGGAAAATTCAACCCATTGAATACATGGCTATTTTCCCCTATTCAGTACCTGAGGGATAACCTGGCTTGCCAGTTAATGAGTGTCTGTCAAAATTTTTGTATATCAGATACGTTCCTATTTTTAACATGTGTACTAGATGGTAAAACTCACCACTGACCTTTACCTCAGACTGTAGTCAATTCTTACACAAAAGCCTTCCACGTTTGTAAAATATCTTTTATTCAAGGGCCCTAAAGGATGTATCAGGAAAAAAGAGAGAAAGGGAATTTATTCCACCCAAGTGTCTTTCAGTCCCACAGAGTGAGTCACGAGTCACATTAACTATGGATGAGCTAAGAAATTAGAGGATACACTGAAAGATATTCTCAAGGCACAAAGAATTAATGCACTTGACTTCCCTCAGCAACTTACCTACTGTCAAAGAGAAGTTTCACTGAAAATATTGGTTGGATTTGTTCTCACTGGCCTTTAATATTAGCTGGGAACAAAATCCATTTCATTCTACAGTGGAATTAAGGCCTACCGTACAAATGGATAATGATGTAAAGTGACTAAATTAAGCAAGTGGATTTTATTATAAAAATACTGTTTATTCACTGCTTCTTTAAGAGACCAGAATAAAGGACAAATAAACAAAACAAGCTATTTAGAATCCCAGTGCTGCCAAGTATTATGCAACGTCGGGAAGGTCCCTAACTTATTGTGCTTAGATTTCCCTATTTATAAAATAGAACCTGCCTTATACACCGGTTGTGAGGTTTACATTAATTAAACAAGAACTTTGAAAAGTGTCTGGATTCCTGTAAGCACTGAAAATATATTAGCTATTTTCATAAATTATATGATCTAAAATATATTTTAAAAATAGCTCCTGTTCCCTACCACATTGAAAGCCTTACCTCTTTAAGGAAATCAATTTGCAGATGTCATTTTATACTATTTATAATCATTCAACTATATTATATATACCTAATTTTCTTTTATTAATAAAAAAATTTTCATATTGGGAACATTACATTCTAACGTGTCTTTTCACTTAGTAGCACAAAAGATAATTAACACAGCCAATAATTTTAAAATAAAGCACAATTTATGAAGCATTTATGTTCCTTATTAGATTTTTCTTAAAGAATACAAAGAACAAAGAAAATGAAGTACGTCCTTGGCTAGTCTAACAAAAAAGATCCTTAAAAGCAAATTCCAAAGCACAGTGTGAGCTGTATAGAGGTAAATACAACATTTATGAGAACACAGTCTGGAGTGACTGCCTTGGAAACCTGGATGAAAATAGGTTATTTTTATATAATTTATATCTTAACTTTTAAGAAAAACAAACAAATGCTGTGACCCACAGCATGAAACATTAAATCTGTTGAGCATTACAGAGATAATTGAGCCCCCAAACTGTCATTCATCAAATAAAGAAGAGATCTGTGGAGGTTAACTTTCTAGTGCATCATCAGATTATTAGAATTGATTTAACTCAAGATTTCATAACGCTAAATTTGAAAAAACAAAATGAACATTTGACATCCATATCTGGTAATGGTAGATTAAATAATTCTATTCAGGATAATTAGAAAATCTGGGAAACATATAAAAATGATCAGCTTGACGGAATCAGAGAGATAATAAAATGCTGAGGAATTACCAGGCTAGTATCTGGGGAAGAGCAAAGGTCCCATCCTAAGGGTCCCTGCTGAATGAAACCTCTTGTTTTAACTAGAAGATTAAAAAAAAAAGAAGAAGAATACAAAAGACAATCTACCTTTGAATCATTTTAATCCTTGAAATGGGAAAACCAGATTTGTGAGATTGCAAAAATAGACACATGGTAGAATGAAACGTTATTCCTCTTTGGTAAAATATAATTTTACCCAGGGATTCAAGACATTTGTACAAAAAGTCCTGCAAATACAACTTTGGTACCAAAGACAAAAACAAGCACACATAAGGAGATAAACAAAACAGATCATAGGCACTCCCAATAATAAAGTTATCAGATCCAAGCTTTAAAATTTTAAAATAGCTATAATTACTATTTCCATATAGTTAAAGAACAATGTTGGAAATTTAGGCAGAGCATTAGAAAAAAAAAAAACACCCAAAAAGCTAAAAAACTGAATAATGGAGATGTACTTATGAAATGGCAGAGTGGGTGCCAAAAAAAAAAAAAAATCATCCATAGGACCAACAAATGCACTGACAAAAATGTCAAAATTAAGATTTTCTGAGCTCTGAAAATTAACCAAAGTTTGGAACAATCCAAAAAATTGTTTGAGAAAAGCAGTTGAAACTCCTGATGATCAGCAAGCTTCGTGGTGCTTTAACTTGCCCACCCCTATCTTCTGTATTCTTTGATAACCTTGGAAACCAACAGTCTCACAACTACAGCAGCTGTGGAAATCAGCCAATAAGCAAACCACTAGAGAGGTGGAACAGGTTTAGAGCTCTGCAAATGCCCCATCTCCAGATGGTCACTATTTGACCTACCTGACAACTTTCTTAAAAGCCTCCTTCTCAGGAGTTGTTTTTATTTGACCTAATGTCATTTTGTGTGACCAACACAATCCCTAGGACACTTCTCAAAAATAAATCTGGCAAGTATTTAACATTATACCTGACTCACTTTCAAGGTGGGGGCATGCAGTATGATATCATCTGGGACTTAAAGAGATTCTGACCAAAAAACATAAGAGGGAAAACTGGGAAATAACATGTTCATAGAGGGATTTGAAAATCTCTGAGATATTCTTGGAAATCTAGAAGCCATGCACTGTAACGAGTTCTGGGTATGTCGACAACAGACCTCAGAGGGCCCTAATCGCTCATTTCTCGCTGACCTTCAGGATCTATGCAAGCAGGAAGTGAATGCTATGACAGAGTTTAAATTCTCTGATGAAGGGATGAAGGAATGCCCCAAAACAAACACAGGTCTTCTTGGTAAAGTCTAGAAGACGTTGGCTTAAGGTATTTAAGGAAATGTCTGCCTAATCTTTAACTGACCACTAAGTTAATTTAGCAGAGACTTATGTGACTACACACAATGAAGCATGCAAACTTAAAAATAGTCCAGAAACACCACTCAATAAAAAAAAATTAAAAAAAAAGAGCAGCAACAACTAAGAGCAAAAGCGAAAGACCCTGGGGAGAGAGATACATAAAGAGTCGGAATGTATGGCACACAGGATAAAATGTAGACAAGAGAAAGTGTTCCTGAGGAAGTGCTGGTGTTAGACTGAGATCGCTGTTATGAGCATGCAAAAGAACTAAAAGAAGCCATGTCTAAAGAATTAAAGGAAGTATGAGAACAAGGACTTGCCAAATACAGAATACCAATAACAGAGAAATAATTAAAGAGAACCAAATAGAATGAAGTTGCAAAGTATAATAACTGAAATAAAAGATTTCAACAGTAGATTTGAACAGCAGAATAATAAAGAATCAATAAACTTGAAGATAAGTCAATTTAGATTATCCAATTTGATGAACAGAAAGAGAAAAAAAAGAAAAATGAACATAACCTCAGAGACATAATGGGAATCTCAGAAAGAGAACGTATATATATTTTTAAAAATCTAACCCCCCCAAAAAATTTTTTTTGATGAAAAACATTAATCATATCAAAGCAGTTCAATAAATCCAAGTAGAATAAGCTCAAAGAAATTCAAGCCTTGAAACATCATAGCCAAACTGTTGAAACACAAAGAATCTTGAAAGTAGTAAGAAACAACTCATCGCATAAAAGGGATCCTTAATAAAATAGCTGAGTTCTCCAGAAAAACCATGGAGGCCAGAGGCAGTATGATAACATAGTAAAAGTGTTAAAAGAAAAAGACTGTCAACCAAGAATGCTATAATCCTTAAAAATTATTCTTCAAAGCAAAGGAGAATTTAAGACATTTCCAGGTAAACAAAAACTAAAAGAATTCATCAATAATAGATTTACCCTATAAGGAATGTTAAAAGGAATCCTTTAACCTAAAATGAAAAGACATTAAAGAGTAACTCAAAACAAAGAGCACTGGTAAAAGTAACAACATAGACAAAGGTAAAAAAACAGTGTAAGTGCACTTTCTTGTAATTTTTTTTGTATATCTAAAAGATAACGGCATAAAGTAATAGTTATAAAACTGTTACTAGCTTATAATGAAAAAAGATATAATTTGATGGCAATACTAGCACAAAGGGGGAAGAAATAAAGCTCTATTGGAAAATAGTATTATGTACTCATTAAATTACTTTGGTATTAATCAACTACATTATTCTAAATTATGATTTTAATTATAATTCCTGGGGCAACCACTAAGAAAAACACAGAAATATAATACATACAACAAAACAAATAAAATAAACAAGTAACATGAAACACTGTAAAATATCTATTTAACACAAGAAAAGGCAGTAATGGAGAAATATAGGAACAGGAACAAATATGACATGTAGACAACAATTGCAAAAAGGCAGGCATAAATTCTATTTTGTTAGTAATTAGATTAAATATAAATAAACTAAATACTCCAATCAAAATCAGAGATTGTCTAAATGGCGGGCCCTTTGGGAGGTAATCAGGTCTCGATTACTTCATGAGAGCAGGACCTTAGTGATGGAATTAGCATCCTTATAAGAAGAGGAAGCCAGAGCACTCTCTCTGTGAGGACGCTGCAAGAAGGCAGCTGTACACAACCCAGGAAGCAGGCCCTCACCAGGCAAGGGATCTGCTAACACCTTGATCTTGGACTTCCCAGTGTACAAAATTGTGAGAAATAAATATCAAGCCAGCCAGTGTTTTGTTATAGCAGCCCAGCCTAAGACACTGAGTGAAATGGTGTTGGTAAATTGAAACTGGCCACACTGGGTGTGTTTAGATTATGGAAATCGACAAACACTACATATCAGGGCTATTTTTATCCCCTTCTGGACATCAGGTTGTTAAAGACTTCCCAGCATACCACTGTAAGGACGTAACCTTGCCTTCTATGCATAGTCTTATGGAAATGGAAACCTGATGCAGTGAGAGGTCAGAGCTCTCACATCTAACCTGTAAGACAAACTACTACATTGAAGGAGGAGGGATTCAGAATATTGAGAACATTTCATGAGAATTGGAAATTACCCTCCCTTAGCTTAAAAGATGATTCTGGGCACACATTTCAATTTTAATGTGGCACACTTGATATACCAAGATCATTCCACTTCAAAATTCCTATGTTTTATTATCATACAAGTTAAATAACTTTCTTGTTCATGTTCGAAAATGTAATCTTCCAAATTGGACAAATAACTGTCATGAAGTAGACAAAGTTTCTGTTCAACATTTATGATGTTAACCTTCATTATATGTTTTCATCTTGTTTAAAGTCATGATGGTTATAGCTGATTTTGAATAGATGGCTGATGAACAGATTATTTTATTTCCCTTGTTTCTAATTTCATAGCATAAAAAGCACACACCTTCTGATTTAATATAGCATAACATAAAAATGCATTTATTTTATTGAAGAAACAGGGGGATCATTAGATCATTGACTTTCTGCCTATTCATTCCACTGGGATGATTTCAGTTTGTTTTACTCTAATAACTGCACCTTCCCTTAGATTGTAATTTTTTCTCTTGCATGTAAAGAAATAATACATTTTATAAGTACTTTTAATGTAAGATTATCAACATTCTTATGTTTGCTTTTCATTAGAACAAAACCAAATATTTTTAATTATATTGTATAATTCAAAAGCTAATTAATAGAAACAGCAATTCCAGGTCCTATTTACATGACTTGACTATTTAATACAAGTTATGGGAAAAGAAAATCAATCAAAATTAAAATGTGGGTTGCCCTGGTTAGATACGTACTTTCAATTTCTACATGCTCTTTTTCACCTGACTTTGTGAAATATTGTATAATGTTTTGAATAACTTTATCAAAAGTACACATTCATAGGATACCTCGGGCATATACAATGAGCATACAATGATATAGTTTTCTACTTTACATAACCAATAAATCTGAGGTTCAGAAAGTGAGTAAGCAGGGGAATCAGGAGAATTGAGACTTTCTAAAATTTAGTTAACTATAGAGGGTGCCAAAAAATGTATACACATTTTAAGAAAGGGAAAAACGATTAAAATTGTAATAATATATACTGATAACAAAAGATGAATACAGGTCATGTGTACACATTTTTTTGGCACCCCTGGTATATGTCACATTTTGTGCAATAAAATAAAAGGGACCCTTGTCATCCAACTGGCTATTGATAGATTAACCCTAGAATCTTTCACCTTGGCCTATTAGCCACTTATGTGACTCTAGGTCTAATGTCTGATACAATGGCCAGTAGCCACATATGTCAGGGGAGCACAAGAAAAGTAGCTGCACTAAATTTTGAAGACTTAGGATGTGGGGAAAATGTAAAATATCTCATTTATAATGATTGCATGTTGAAATAATACTTGAGATATAGTGACAAAATAAATTGTTTATTAAAATTAATTTCACTTGTTTACTTTTTAAATTAGCTACTAGAAAATAAAAAATGATGTATGTTGCTCACATTTGAGGCTTGCATTATATTTCAAACCGACAGTGCTGCACTAGATTATTCTCACTCACATTCCTGTGCTTGGTTTACTCTGTATCTTTATGCAAGTTCTACTTGCCTACTTGCAACACCGGTTTCTTTAGCACAAGGGCTATGGTTCTCCACTTTCTTTGTCTTTGGATATTTTCATCCTGTATTTCCCCAATTGCTCTCTGACCATGGCAGTGTGCACACAGCACTCGCTGTGCTTCAGTTAACCCTGAAGCCCACTGAAACTGGGAGTGGCGTTGTGCCTGCTCCCCGTACATCCCTGAGAAATGCAGCACATTTATAGCATGGAAGGACATTCAAGTCACCATCTGCTGAATTTTTGTCATCTACACTCAAAAAGCCAAAGCTTCTATAACACCAAGGTCTGTTAGAGTTAAAACAATCAATTCTGTGCTAGAACAAAGATTACTTAGTAAATAATTTTTTTCAAAAAATCAAAAGAGGTGATTTTTTTTTTCACCTTATCCAAAATTAAAATTTAACCTAGAAATTTACACACTTATAAGGACACATGCAGTAAACAAAAACAAGTTTTCTGGGCCATTTTAGAAACTGATCATTTTCGTAACTCATTAAAACATAGTAAAAATATACTTCCAGTTTTCTATTTAGAAGCTATTAAAATGTTTTATTTAGAAACATTGAATATAAATAATACAGGATTTGTCACATCGATATGATAAATAATGATTTGAATGTTTGCTTTCTCTTTCAATTTACAATTGGCTTTAGGACAAGAACCAAATATACACAATTACAGAGAATAATGAGAGAGAGAGANGAGAGAGAGAGAGAGAGAGAGAAGAGAGAGAGAGAGAGAGAGAGAGAGAGAGAGAGAAAGAGAGATTTTAAAGCCCTGCAGGGTCCTAATAAAATGATTCTGTCCTGTGGCAAAATAATGTTTTCCTTTTTAAGAACCCCAATCAAATACGATGAACCCAAGAGTCTTTTATGTCCCCACTTATAATTAAAGATCCACAAGTAGAATGCTATTTCAGTGCTGTACCACTCACTCTAGGTGGTCAAATGCAGTTGAAGCACACATAAACATTCAGTGTTTATCTTTCAGACACATAAAAAATAACTATCAAATACATACATTTAATTTTCTTCTTTTGTGTCACATAATCTCAAATTTTTCAACTGAGTTAGTTTGTGCTATTGGGGTCGTCGGAAAAGTCATGACGTATTTTTTTATGTTTTTGGTTGCAAAAATGCGTCATGACTTTTCCAATGATCAAAAAGAATAACATTGATTTATAACCTTTTGGTTTGAAGAAAAAAATCAGGAGGGAATTTAAAGTTTTTAAAACTTCACTTTACCCAAGGAAATTCCTAACAAACGGAATTTTGTGGAAGCAGATAGTCTACCATGTTATAATGAGTACTGCATTCTAATTGGGCTATAGCCTGCAATTCATTAAAGATTCAGTCACAATTGGGTACCAATGCTTCGTAAATAATATTAATGAGATTAAATTATTTGTCTTCTGTTTTGATCTCTCAAACTGTCTAAAATATATAAGCCATAACATCACTAACACTGTTTCAAAGAAAACTTGTGATATGCATGTGAAAATAAAAGCACCTGAATGATTAATGGTCAACATAACTCTTCAGTAAAAAAAAGATAAAGTGAATCTCGGCAGAAATTGACATACCACAGAGTCATAAAGCATAAGTTTCAGAGTCCATGTCCTTTTCCAGATCCTTAGTGTAATCTTATATTACTAATTTTGCATACACTTTCTTAAAGATGACCTTGAGATCATTTTAGCCTCAGGCCCTACAAAATCTAAACCCACCCCAGATTCTAAGCAAACAACATTAGTTGATTTGTTTTGTATTTTCGAAAACAACAAAATGCCTATATTTATCTATAAACTTATTTACCATATTCATTCCATATCAATGAAAAACAAAACCTCAAAAATCAGTGGTTTGCAACATTTCCATCACCAAAAACCCCTTGGGTTATATTTTTCTTCATGACTTCTATGTTCATTGTATTTTATAAAACAAATAGGATTTCACCAAAAACATTAGATTGGGGTTAAAATAATGATTCAAATCACATTCTGTTTTACATAGCCTGTATAATTTTAACAAATTGTAGTTCTTCTCTTTGGTCTATTTTTATGCAAATCTGTATGATAATTCTAACACACAAACACACACAGGGAATTTTTGTATTATAAAAATGAGATTACACTTTACATATAGTAAAAATATTTTTTCATTTACTAAGATGTCATGGACAACTCAGTGGATAACCTCCAGGCTCTAAAAGTTACCACTTTTTGGATAAATCAATAGCCAAGAATTTACAAGCTTGGGTCATACTCCCATCATGGAAAAGATGAACAATGTTGCATAAACATCTCTACACAACCAAAGAGACAGAGACAAAGACAGAGGCAAAGATTTATATAAAGTATAGAAAACAATATAACTACTATTATAACTACCATGATCTTCAGTCTTAAATATTGTGTCCCTTGATGATCTTAACTGTTGTTTTAGTTGTCACTTGTCTCCTTAAGTGTTCAATATTTTGTCTTAATGACTCAGGTTTGAGATCTTTGTCCATTTAACTCACACTCATATATTTTCTTATAATTAAAAAGAGTACTTTTGGAAAATTCTGTTCTATTTGTGGGGTGATGTTTCTAGATTTGGGTTTCTGATCATTCATAGTTATTCGCATTATCAATTTATTGCCTCATGTTTGATTTTTGCTGTCTAGCATTTTCATGATTGCCATGTCATTTCTTCTGACCTTAGCCTGACTGGACAGCTCTTTCAGCACCTTTCGTTGTCACTGATAGAGTATGGATGACTTACTGATCTCCTTTCCACTACATCTGAAGCAAGAATGCTTCCTCACTAATATGTGGTTTCAGATTGAAGAACTTGGTATATACTCATATTTTTTCTACCCAGTATTCTGTGGTTTGAGAGAATGAGTAGTGAGGTTGAGGACAAGGGTGAGTCACAAATGCAGTGTCAAATCGTTGTAAGATGTTTGAAATCAATTTTCCATTCAGAAGTTTTTAGTAAATGTCCTATACCAGGACAGACTTGGGCGGTTACCCATTCCCATGAGAGAAAACGCAAAGATGGCCTCTCTCCATTTCGGGGTTGGCCTTGGAGCCTTTTCAGTTGTTTCCTTCCCTGAATCCATCTGTTTCCAATTAGCTTGAGCTAATTATTATTGGGCTGTCGGAAAAGCCATGACGCATTTTTGCAATGAAAAACATAGAAAAAAATACATCATGACTTTTCCAACAACCCAATACAATTTAATTTCCAGTGCTGTTTCTCGCCCTTCCCTTGTCCTATAACATAGGTATTTTACTTGCAAGAACCAAAATCTATTCCAGTGCCTTGTACAAGATCCAAGGGATAACTGAATCAAGCCTCCAAGAAAATAAAAGGAACAAGATTAGCTCTGCAGAAGTTTGTGAATCTTCAGTGCTGCTACCACTATTGAGATTTGGTCTAACGCTTGGCCCTAAGCCTCTTGTTCTGTTCCCATATTTCAAATTCCCAGGAAAGCCTTATGATACAAAGCTTCTGTTTGGCACCCAGCCTTAAACAAATCAATGTGGTCATATCATACTGACAAAGCCACTACCCAGGACTGTTACATAATTTTTAGAGTCCAGTGGTTTCCCCTGTTCAAAAATTAAGACTTTTAAAGGAGCCCAGTAGGATATTTACACAGGGGTGGGGTCCTGTGGAACAGTATAGGTCACACATCCATAAAGCCATCCCTGGAAATCACAGAATCTTCATAGGTATGTTGGGGGACAGAGAAGCAGTTGCCAGAAGAAGCTACTGGACAGAGGGGAAAAGAAAAAGAAGTCCAGTACACTATACATACCAGACCATTATTTTTAAAGGAGGTCAGGAGTACTTCTGATACTGAACCTTTTAGAAGTTTAGGTAGTCTCTGACATCCAGCGTCTACAGCATCCTTAAAAATGTTATCAGGTGTTAGACTTCTCCTTCTACACCATCCTTTCTAATGCCCTAATATATTTTGACCCTAGTGAAATATTTTTTATTTAAAAAATTATTTCCAAATAGTTTCAGACTAATATGTGTATGTGTGTGTGTGTGTGTAGAGAATAAATTATTTGAAAAATAAAAAAACTATAAGTTCCAATCTATATTACTAGATTCAGAATACATTTCAATAATATAATCAGAATAAATGTGACACAGGGTAATAGATTTTAAGAAAAAAGGGGATTAATATTTGTTGAGAATGTATATATGGTTAATTAATGGAGGAAATTCTCTATGACTCTTGCCACTTTGTTTGGTAATCATAACTTAAGCTACGAGTGAAATAGTAATTCCCCACACTACCATATACACAATTTGAACA
Organism: Hipposideros armiger; assembly: GCF_001890085.2. Taxonomy (NCBI): domain Eukaryota; kingdom Metazoa; phylum Chordata; class Mammalia; order Chiroptera; family Hipposideridae; genus Hipposideros; species Hipposideros armiger. Next base: position 426,128 of record NW_017732192.1, read on the forward strand.
AACACCATGCATAAGAATATTTAAATTTTTTATGTGACAAATAACCTTGCTTGTCAATTTTTCTCATCTGTATTGTATTGATGGCAATGCTATTGGTAAGCAATATTGTATATCTAAAGTATTTCTACGTTTGTTAAAACTCATGTAGACAGCCTTCTCACACAGAAATGGTGACGAAAAGGATGAACAGCTCTGAAAGCAATTTCATCAAGCTTAGGATTAATTTTTAATTTTTATCCAAAATAAAGCAAAACATACTATATTTTCAAAATTAGTCATCTAAACTTCATCAGTACCCAGTTTCAACAATTTATCCTATATTTGTAATTAAATTTACATCTTCAAAGAAGTGAGTGGATTCCAAATTGTGTACAATACCGGATTGCAGCGATCACTAATCTTGAAATAGTATACTTTAGAATGTAACTCTTAACACAAATTGTGCCTTCTGCAACTCAGCAATCAAGTTCAACAATACCTTCAGTAGTTTATACCCTATTCTGCCAGACCACTCACTGACCACAAGTTTTGACATCATGACAATGCCAAATTGCCATACCAGTTTCTAAACCCTGACTCTCAGTGTCTGTATTTATCTCACTGTGAACAGGGAACAGTCAACCACCAGTCCATTGATCATACTGAGTGTACCCTTCCCAGGATCCAGCATCTACAGTACAAAAATCTTAGATGTCCATGTACTAGCTGGGGACAGATGGAGCCAATAGCAAAGGATGCAAGTACAATAGATGCAGAAAGTAGAGGAAAGTGGTATAAAGTAATCTCTGGAGAGAGGTCCCCAGGTGGGAGAGGCAATTTTAACAGCGTTCAGCCTGCGAGTATAGTTAGCTTCGATTCTGTTAAATATTAGACATCCGTGTGGTTAATCTTAATGTGTGCAATTTTAACATTTGACAACCCTCAGAAACCCAGTAGACCACCTGGCCACACTGTATTCAGGCCTTTTTTACTTGTTTGTTCTTTCGAACCAGAGCCCATGTTTCTCCTTTAATAACCATCATTGTTAGTTTTCTTCTGATACCTCTGATTGTCTTGAAGTTATAAATGCAAAGTAGAATGGAACACGGGAGGGACATTTCAAAGGAACATAAGTGTTTTTAAACAGAAATACTATGTGGTTTGTCCACACAGATGTAGTCTCAGTCCGTCAAGGATACCTCATTCCATCACATCACCCTAAGGAACCTCGAGGAATGAAAACTCCCGGGCTTGAGGGGGTTGCTGATAATGCCAGCTGCCCAGCTACAGCAGTAACACAAATGAGAATATCCCCACTTCATTTGAGTTTCAATGCAGAATGCATTGTAGATATTAATGCAGAGGGAATACAAGATCTGGAGATAGTGATGCGTACCTTGAGGCCCAAATTATTAATTTCACATTTGTTGATATGGTGTTATATCATCTTAACATTTGATAATCCTCATAAACCCAGTAGGCTAGCTGACTATATTTCACCCAGTCCTTTTCTTACTTCTAAATAAAATAAAATAAAAACTTAACAGAGCACATATTGCAACACTCAAGAAAATCCTTTAAGAGATCTGGTGCTGAGAATTAACATGTAATTTGATGTTCCACTGATTCACAGTATTGAAATACAAGCTTTAGTATATCAAAAGTCATACTCATAATTACGAGTGCTCTAATTCTCAAAAGTGCTTGAAAAGGAAAAATAATCCTTTGTAAAGTCCGTTCTCTAAAAAGAACCACTGTCCTAAATTCTTCTCAATTGGGCTGATTTCAGCAGCTGATATTTAACTTGGTAATTTGAAATAAGTCTGAGAAGAAAATTAAAAAATGTATTATTAGGTTAGTGATCAGAGGACAAAAAAGAAACTGACATTGGAGGCTAAAAAGAGGGAGATGCACATTATGCGGGAAAAACAAACCAACTTCAGTTAAAACAGTCTGGGATAACCTGGAAAACGGCTGCCTGCCTCCTGAGCTTACAGCTGGAGGGGATGAGGTGAGAAAGGAAGATGCCCAGTCATTACTGATAAGTAAGGTGTGTGGATTGCACTTTGAATAACTGGATCCTCTTTCTGGAACCAAATCTCAGTGTCCACAGATCTTGGGGGAGTCTTTGTTAGCCTCAGATGGGAATGTCATGGGCTTATTCAACTACTTTGTCTATGAATACGGTAGAGCAGTGTAAGTTTCACCCCATTCCCTGCCTACCGGCAACTGTCTTCCAGAACTTTAATTACAAATGAATATAAAAGATGGTATGGCGGCAGGAACAGAATGACAGTCGCACTCTGGCAGTTTTAAAAAGGAACACCAGTGAGGTAGAGAAATTCTCGTTAGTCAAAAGTTTCATTTCTAAACTGGGGGTTAGAGGATGGAGGAAAGTGCATGTGATCTTCCTTCATTCACATTAAGAGGTATGGTCTGTTTCCAGCCCTATAAGGAGGAGTAGATGTGGATTATGTTCACCAATTCAGTTACAAGAGCCTTTCAGTTCATGGAAATTTCTTCTAGGCTGTACTAATCATAGCTATTTATTTTTCATCCCTCATCTTCTTTTTCTATACTTTTCTTTTCATAAGGCTTTTATTGTGAAGCTGAAGGCGGCTAAGAAATGATTGGTAGTTACAGCCACATTTTAATTTCAATATCTAACATTTTAAGCTTTTTTCCTTTTCCTCCATCTCGACTGCAAATTCCTTAGCCCATAACCCAGTGCAAAATGATGTGTATTCCCCAAAGCAATTAGTCTAGAATTATGCATATTATAGGCATCTACAATTTTGGTGAATGCATGACAATTTATATCTAAACTTTAAGGGGAAAAGCAGAAATAAAATGAATTCAGAGTATAGAAGAAGTTATTGAGGTTGCTTTTAACTTGTCAGGCTCTTACAGATACTGCTGTTTTATGAGACTGAGTCAGTGTGGTTTATAAATGGGGCTATGATTTTTATGCCTGTTCTCTTGAGAGCCAGAAGCCATTATTTTAATCAAATATTTATATAAAGCCTCTTTGAGCAGCTTGGGGTCTAAATGAATGGTTGTCTATGATGATGATATGAAATGACTTTGCTCCATCAGAAAATGTATGATTCACTAACGTGAACACTAAAGGGCAAAAATTGCAAGATGATTGGAAAAAAGTATCAGTGATAAACAAAAGAGCAACACTAACAGCTCCCATGCTGTGATCTCAGAAGAGTTTTATTTCCTAAAGAGTTCTTAACTCGGGAGTGAAGATATAATTTTATATTCTTTGGATTGTTTGAAATATCCACAAGCTCCTTTTGTTGCTAGAAACCACTTTTAGGGCATAGATCACCTGGTCATGGCTCTTGTTTCCATGAAAACTCTTTAAATCATCTCACCTTAAAGGGAGACACCTTGAGAAACAAAGCACAAGAGCAGGGCAGAAACACCAAAGTGAAGTGTACTTGAAAAATAATTGCGGTCTTTACTGAATCTGAGAAAACTGTTCCAGGTGCAACTGAAATGTGATAACCACTGCGCTGCTAGCAGAGTCAGCATTCAAACGGTCACTGCTTATCACAGCCATGCTTAGTTCCATAAATGTAAGGACCAATGACCTTTCTTCCTTTTATCTCTATGCAAAGTTTCTCTTTTTACACAATCTTTTATAAGAGAAGGCCAGAATTCAGTGTTTCTGGCTTTCCCAAATACCCAGCACATGGTCTTTTCTTTTCAAGTTGCAACACAGATGACAGATTCACTACTTGGTTCAGCCTCGTTTGCTTTGTTTGTGAACCTTAACAAGAGATAACTAATGAAAATACACATAGCACTTAGATAAGGCTCAAAATGAATGGCATGCCCAATTAAAATAACTATGGGTATAGTAAATAAACAGGAGCCAGAGGGGGAAGAAAGGGAGCAAAACAGCTTGCTGTCTGCAAAGCACTGAGCAATGTGCTCTGTTACTAATAATAATTTTGCAGGCTGAATTTTATTATTCTCATTGTAGAGGTAATTATTAAAAGATTTAAAGAGGTTAAGGGGATTGCTTAAGGTCACACATGTTGCCTCAAGCTGTCTGACTCAGAGTCTGTACAATTTATTATGGAGGGCACATCAATCCTCAAGTGGAAAGGGAAGCAACTTCTTGATTCATTAAGAGGACAAACTCAGGCATTCTTAAAAATTGAACAACATAAACTTGGAATTGATCCTAAAGAAAGTAGAGGCCCAGCAATTTTCAGAAAATAATATAATGAATCAACATTATAAAACTAGAAATACAGCCAAATGTTGACTAACCACAGTAAGAGGCCAGAAGAAAACATGTAAAGAAGCTGTTTTAGTAATTAGACCATATTATAATATGGATTACAATGAGAATGAAAGGGAAAATGTCCTATTTATGATGAAACAATTCCTAAAAAAATATGTGTCCTATTCACTTGCATTATCATCTCCATTGCATCAATCATTTTGAGGGGAAAAAAGGGGTGTTCCGTCCAGAGTTGGATCCTGGAAGAACTAAAGCCCAAGTCTTTACCCCCACCTCTCCCACCACTAATGCTGGTGAAAGAAGGAGCTGACGAGGAGCTGGGGCTCTGCCAGTGGAGAGAGACACGTTCCTATCAGGGTTCTTGCAAGACGGTTCCCATGATTACCTTTTTCTAGAACAACAGTCTTAGAGTTGGGAGGAACTTTTAAAACAACTCATATATGAATTCCCTCTGCAAACCTCTGACAGATGCTCACCCGGCTTCTGTTTGAGCACTTGCAGCTGTCATTCTCATTCTGTGGTGGGGTAACTCATTGTTGAAATGATCTCTCCCAGTTAATGCATTGTTTGCACCTTGTTTGGATCCAGATTGGAACAAACCAACTGTAAACAGACATTTTAAAAGTAACTGGGGGAAACTATAAATTTAATATTAAGAAATTATTACATTTTTATTGTTATAATATGGTATGGGACTTTTTTTTAAGTTTTCTGATAGAGATATGTGTACACTGAGGTATCAATATATGGATATAAAATACTGGGAGTGCCAAAAAAATGTAGACAAGTAGACCCTTTGGTCAACGTTGCTCAAGCAGTAGTTTGCCGTAATCAGAAGTGTCTGAACGCTGATAGTAACCACTTTGAGCGCCTCTTGTAATTGCAGAAGTCAAACTTGACTTGCATTCATCTTTTGTTATCAGTATATATTGAGTATTACAATTTGCATAGTTTTTCCTTTCTAAAATATATATACATTTTTTTGGTACACTCTGTATAATGTCTGAGGCTTTCTTTAACAAACATATATATGCAAAGTATTAGAAGGGGTTATACCCTTCTCTCCATTTTTTGGATATTTGAAACTTTCTAGATGCTAAGAAAAAGCCACTGATCTTGTATGTGTGCTTCATTCATGTATCAGTCTCAGAGAAAATGGTTGCTAGCACGGTTGTGGATGTGTCCTCTTTATTTGTGATTATGTTAATTTTTGCTTTTCGTTGAAATATTCACTTTGGCATTAATTTAAGAAAACAGTTAATCACCAATACATATTCACATTAAAGTCTACTCTGATATTAAAGCTAAAAAAAACAAAACAAAACAAAAAGCAACATAATTTAACAACAGGGTAGATAGATAAAGGAAATGGAACAGGAAAATGCTGTCTCAAGAACATTAGCCTGGAAGACCTCAATATGACAGTGGTAATGGGGAAATGGCAAAGCAAAGGGAGCTGAAGGTGGAAGACCAGGTGTTCACAGGTAACTCTCACTTACGTAGATGGATGCAGCGTGTGTGTGTTAGTGTTTGTGTGTGTTTGTCTAAATTGGAAAGGCAGCTCTCCACAATATTCACAATGACCGTCTCTATGTTCTGTAATTCAATTTGATTTTTATTTTCACCTCTATATGTCTATTTTACCACATTTCAACAATGTGCATGTTTTTATTTTATAATCACAAGAGACATAGAAACATATGTATAAAAATGCCTTAAGGGGTATCTTTTTTCAGTTACAGTTGACATTCATTATTTTATATTAGTTTCAAGTGTACAATAGTGGTTAGACGTTTATATAATGTATGCAGTGATTCCCCCCAGATTAGTCTAGTACCACCTGGTACTATACATAGTTGTTCCAACATTATTGACTATAGTCTCTATGGTCTACTTTACATCTATGTGGCTATTTTGTGATTACCAATTTGTATTCTTAATCCCTTCACCTTTTTCACCCAGCTCCCAACTAATTCAAAAAGATATATGCACTCCTATGTTCATTGTAGCACTATTTACAATAGCCAAGATATGGAAGCAACCCAAGTGTCCATCAATAGATGATTGGATAAAGAAGAGGTGGTACAGAGTATAATGGAATATTACTTGGCCATAAAAGAGAGTGAAATCTTACCATTTGCAACAACATGGATGCACCTAGAGGACACTATGCTAAGTGAAATAAGTCAGACTGACAAAGACAAATACCATATGATCTCACTTAGGTGTGTAATCTAAAGGGGTAATTTTTAAATGCAATAACTTCCAACTTTGCCATGTGTACCTTAATTAGCTATATAACATTTATTTTAAAATAAACTGCATTAGTTATCTGCCAACAATGTTTTCATTGAGAAGAAGTAATCTCTGAAGACACAGATACAATGGGAGGTGCAGCGGTCAGGAAAGAACTCCCACCTACACCATTCATACATCTCATTTGCTACCTGATTACTGACACTTTGTAATGATACCTTATTAATGCCTGAGAGAACTTAAGCCATGCAGAGAGAATGTAAGCCATGGCAGTAAAGCCAACTATTTTATCCATCACAGGGAGAAGCAACAAGCTACTCTCTGTATACAAGAGTATAAATCAAAAAAGAGATAAGTCGTTCAAGCTACCATTTAGAAATTTCTTCTTGTTTACAGGTATGTAAAACCCTATGGGCTTTTGGCCTCCAATTAAATGTTCTTTTGGAGTTCTTGTCTAAATTCATTTAAACAATTCTCATTCAGTTTCTCTTTCCAGTCAATGCCTGGCCAGAGTGAACACTTTGACACTTGCAGAATACTGGAGGGTGAATAATGCATTTCCGTTCCCTTCTCGACAATGTCCTTGCAGCCACTCGTGGCTACTTGTCATTCCTTTCATTTTCTGGTAAATGAGTGAATATTTTCATTCGTTCTCAATTCTCTTTTAATATATTTTATTTTTACTTTTTTGTTTGTTTTTGGTTTTGTTAAAGCAGCTGACTTTATGTTGTCAAAGAGCTATATCCCTAACACCTCCTAGCACAACATCGAGTACATATGAGGGGTTTTATAAATAAATGCTGAATGACTAAAGAAAAGCACACGGTCTTGTTCTTATCCACTCACTACATAAAAACGGCAAACACAGCACTCAAGAGTTTAAAATATTCAAGGATCTCTTTGCTAAAATTTTACTCATCTAACTGCAGGAGCCATTATTATATTTCTGAAGGCACAGAGATTTCTGTTTACTTATCAGTTTGTTGGGCAATTGAAGGTATTGATGATCTGTGCCTAACAACATAAAAACACTCAAGTCGGTCAGTAGCATGAGACAGAAGAATGGGGTGCACGTTTTGTACAATAAAACGCTGCTATCCTCCCTACGCACAAATATGCTACTATTTCATAGTGAGGCTAGTGCAAGATGTTTCTGTCAGCAGGGCTGCTGGTCTTGATCTAATGCATTCGCTCTCTCTAGGTCTCTGTATTGAGGGCTGGTGAGAGGGCTGTATTGAGAGGTGAGAGGGCTGGAGGAGGGGAATGAGATGAGAGTGCAATCGGTAGCTACAGGGAAGTCAAATCTACTTGACTACAGTGAATCTTAAATCAGTGATACTGATCTCACAGGTAACGTGTACCAACTCTGCAACCAGGCTCACCTCAGGTTTCTAGAATTCAAATGTTGCCTTTTCAGTACAAAATACTATTGTGGACTTTTAAATTTTATTTACTTCTTCAAAAGTTATGCCAGGCTAATTTGTTTGTTTGAGACTGATACTGTTATTAGATATATTTGTTTCCATTTTAATGTCTATATTTTTATATAGTAAAGGGCAGGACTGAACTGCAAAATTGAATAGTTTATTTTAGAAGTAATTCAGGAAGGAGCCATGATATTCCTTTCCATTTCGCTTTGTTTTTGTTACTCAGAAAACTATGAAACACCAAGCTGTGAGTGCTTCTATAGTAAAGAAAAATAAACTGTCTGATAATAAACACAAATGCCTATAAAATGGTAGCAAGGCTTTCTCCCTTCCTAATATATCGTATGTTTTTGTCCCTCAGTAATGAGTCATGAATGCTTAAAAGAGTAGACTTCCGAAGACACGAGTAAAAAAAAAACCAGGAGATATCTTAATAACAAAATTCCAAGAAATGTTATCTAAATTTCCACGTGCTTTTTTGTATATCCCACCTTTCTATTTTAAAGCAATACAACTTTTAATTTAACTTTTCTTATCACTAACATGACGCAGACTTGAATCCTTATGGGGGCACTGTAATGTGACAATCGTATATCACAAAGTATGATTTTAGGCTACGGCAGAAGAAAAGCAAATTCTAACACAAAGATCCATTTGTACCACCATGTGCAGGTCCAAATTCTTGCAATGACTAACGAAATTTGGTCTTCTGACCAATCGTTTTACAGTCAATTGTGTTATGATTGCTGGTCTTAGGTTTTCCTTTGGGAGATGAAAAAGTAAAAAGTACAATATGTTTCTTTGCATTTAATTTTATAAATGTAGTACTCTCACAGGTAAGTGTGGCTGTTTTTTAAAATTCTCTAAATGCTGTATACATTCTAGGAACTGGTATTTCTAGATCCACAATGTAAGGTGAAAAATTCTCCTTGATATTTGGAAAATTGTAAAAAATAATGCTTGATTTCTTATATCACAAACAATACTCCAATTCCCTACTCAGATTTATAATTAGATAGCACTTAGAATCATTATTCTTCATGCAATTTTCCCAAATAAATGTAACTAGAATTTTCTTTTTAAAATAATAAACTTGAATTTTTACTAATCTAAATGCAAAAACAGTTGTAAATTTTTAAGATACTTTCTCTGATCTTCCAAACTAATACCAATAATCTGTTTTGAGCTGGAACACAAGAAACAATGAAGTAAAAGGAAATAATTTTCATAATAATCTAAATAGAAATTAAGCACTCTCATGCACGCTCTCTTTTCCATTTTAGTTTGGGACAAAATCTTTTCCAGTGTAATGTATACAGCAAACTCTAACAAAGGTTTCTAACCAATGCTAGGTGCAATTGCCAGTAAAAAATAATTTCTTTAAAATGGAATTCAGTATGACCACTGATTTCTCATCCAAATTTTCCATCACTTTGATATTGTTTTCTTCCTGGATCATTCCCACACTTTGTATTAACACCTGCTAAAATAGGAAACTATCTTTCTATTAGTATGGAAGAATAAAATGACTCAAATATACCTTAATAGAGTATATTAAATAATCACTTTAAAAGACTTGCCCTAATTTAGTTATAATAAGCCATGATCAATAAAGGTAAGAACAACTTATTTTTAACTTAAGCCAAACTTTCAATCAACATTTGTAAAAAGACACTAGCAAACTTCTGGCTTCAACTTTCCATTTTATTTTCTTGACTCTGCACAAAAGAGTTAGAAAATAATAAGCAGAAAGTATTTAGTGAGGAGCACATGGGTCACAAGAAGTTCTCAAAGAATAGTTAATATTTTGGATAAAGTAAATCTCATGATTAAAAGATGTCCAAATAACTCTAATAATGTTCTATCTTTATGAAGATAAAGCATATTGAGGGTCTGTTTTCCTATTCAGGGAAAGAGACAACCAGAAAAGTTCTTTACTGCACACGCAATAAACATTAAATTTGTTTATTGTTCCTTCAGACTATTTAAAAACAGACAGTAATAATAAAAACAACAGTATAAGTGTTTCTGGCATCTGTTTATGTTTTACTATATACAATAGTATTAAAATCATGCATTTATAACATGTCTATAAAACATTCATTTCCTGTTTTATTTCACCTTTGTTTTATTTCTTTTTCTTGGTGTTCGTTAAAGAGGCCCTTAGGCACTTAAATTATGCAATTAACTAATTGTCAACTGTCATAAGCTGTGAAATATCGACATCTGAAAAACAGCCTTAACTACACATTATATCTAAAGTCAGGTTCACCATTCCTAAAGTTATTAGAAATGTTCTATTCTGTGCAAAACTGAAAGTTACATATTGAGAAATGAAAGAAGCATTTGGGCAAAGCTTGGCTTGCTAAGAATATCTTTTCACCGTGCCAAATAAACTGCACTAAAGTCAGGCTTTGTTTTAGAAGAACACTTAGAGAGTTTTCAAAATATGTGTTATAACTGTCAAAATTTTGCTGACAAAAGGGGAATTCATATTACAAATGTGAAAAAAAAAACCGTAAGGGAGTCAAAGGTTGTAACAGTACTAATGAACAGTTCAATTTAGAAGAAAAATGTGGGGCAACACAAGGAAAGGCAGTGCAGAAGGAGGATGACTGAGGGCGGTGAGGTCTGGACCTGACTTCGATATGCACTCCTCCTACTCAAGAGTAATGAAAGAGAAAAAAAAATGTGTACTGAGGATTAGAGTTCAGTGCTAGATCTCAATAATGCTTTGTATCTACATGTGAAAAAGCCAAAAAAACCAGTAATACAGAGAAATACATGAGAACATTAAAATATATGAGGCATATATTTCAATTCAGTTGGCAGTGAGAATTTTAAAAACATATCAACACAGAAATTGCCTGCAAGTTTATAATTACGCTATTAAAATATCAAATTAAGCTCCTTATTTAGGTAAGACAGGAATAGACAAGCAAACTAAAATGAAAACTCACACTAGAATGATATCTTTAATGAGCATGTTTTCAAGGAAGAGTATCTGTGGTGCCTAAGACTATTGAGGTAGACTCTGAAATCATTTACTATAAAAACATTTGAAAGTGCATTTTACTGTGGTTGAATAAATATGTGAAAATTTCAA
>NW_017732192.1:441019-449224 GCF_001890085.2 Hipposideros armiger
CAACACATCTCTTGAGAATCTTTTAAAAAGGAAGAAAACGTCCAGATCGAACTATTAAACAAATAAACTAAGTCAAGATTTGAGGAGACCGTGACTTAGGCTGTGTTCTCTCCCTCTCCCTTTGCTGAGGGGAAAAGAGAACCACCACTCAGGTGGCGACACAGGCCGGGTTTTGTATTGCACCGTTTTAGGGAAGAACATATGACTGCAGTAAACGTATTTCATTAGTGAGTTGGCATCCAAAAGAGCCTAAGGAGTCAAGTTTAAAAAAAAAGAACAACAAAAGGTTGGGAACATAATATGGCAATTGGGCTGCAATAAAACTTAATAAACTTGAATTAGTAGCAAAAAGTTATCTTATGTCTATTTCTGAAAAATCTTTATCTCCCTTCCATTATTTACCTTGTAAAAAAATCTAGACAGCAAATTAAAGCATCCCTCCCAACAATGAAGAGTGGGGAGAGGAACATTTATAGTTCTATGATATGTAGAGGACACGTACATCTGAATTTTGAAATTCACTGGCCAAAAGATCAGCGGAGAATGGCTGTCCATAGATGTTTCTTCAGGAAAGGGAAATTTACTTTGGCAAGTCCATACTCTCTGTCAAGTGCTATATCAGATTCATTCACACTTAGTAACTCATTTTCCCCTCACTATAACCCTGTCAGAAACATTTTCTAGGGTCAGATTAAACCTCCAGGAAAGCTTCACACCAGCTTCATGTTATCTCTATGGCTGCCAAGCTTTCATATCATGATATCCTAAGGAACACAAAGGGATGGAGGGAGCAAGGGGACAAGCTTTCAGGGGGAAAAAAAGCTTTTAAGTTTTCCCCTCTTGAAACCTTCTTTTGGTCTCTTCCTTTCTTCGTGTTCTCCCTTTCTCTTGGGTTCCTTCCTTCTTCCCCATAAGGCCACCATTTTTGAAGCTATATCCTTTATTGCAGAATTCCAAACACCAAGGTTGGGCTCAGGAGAAATGATGCATAAAGAAGACTGCTAGGCCTATCTCCAGCGTTGCTAAAACACTTCTCATTTTTATTTACTTATTTTTTTTACACTGAACTATGCCAAGTGTTAGTATGACGTTCATGGTCAGGTTCAAGTTCTCAGATTTCCTGAAAACTCCAATAGCCGTACACTGAAAGTTCACAAATCTAAAATACAGATAGAGGTTTATCATTCATATATATTAAGCAAAGCGGCAGCTATGCATGAAATTAACTGGAGAGCTTAAAACATTGAGTCTCAGCCTTGGCTGAACATTAGAATCAACAATTTCTCTAAAGCTCCTAAGATGACTCTAATGTTCCATGAGGTTTGAGAGATACTGATATTAAATCAGAAGAGATTACTAATCCTTTAGGAACTCCAGTATTTAAAAACTGTACTGCAGATGATGAAGAGGTAAAGAGGGAATGCAAATCAAGAGATGAGATGGTTTAAGTAAGTGGGAAATTTCAAAATTGAGCCCAAAAGTAGAACCAAGTTTCTTCACTTTAGAAGCAATTGTGGTTGGAAAAGAATATGGGTTTGGGAAGGGTTTTTAAAGATGAGAGATATTTTGAGATACGTAAATGCTGATGAGAAAGACCCAGCAGAAAGGGAGAGATTGTGGATATGATTAGAGAAAAGGGAAAGGCCATTCTTAAGGTACCAGAGACTGAATGAACAGCTGGCATCCAGAGCACAGGAGAGGGAACAGGTGTCATAAAAGAGAATGCCTCCTTTCCTTCCTGTCACTTTGAAAAGTTGAAAATATTGTCAAATATTTTCAAAATATTGTCAAAGCAAGTGTACAAGGTTTGGAGAAGGTGAAAACATTCTTGGTAGGGTGGTTTCTCTTTTTCCTTTAAAGTACCATCTGATATTATCTATGGGGAGAGAAGTGAAACCGCCACATAAGTAATAAATATTTTCCAAGTTGTGAGATAGTAGAAAAAAAATATATATTGGTCTCTGTCCCCAGTTCCAGGCACAGAGTTCCTGAAACTCTTGTCATTTCCTAAGTGATAAGAGCAGTAGGAGCATCTTTTGCTCTACTGCTGTGAATCTGAGTGGGCTCCTGGACGGCCCCTGGATGGCAGATGGTCATGAGCAAGACTAAGCTATGATTGGAAGCTTGGAATCTTCAGCTCCACCCCTCATCCTCCAGCGAGGTTTGGGGCTGGAAATGAAATGAATAGTGGATCATACCTGTATGAGGAAACCTCCATAAAATCCCCAAAATACAGGATTCTGAGGGCTTCTGGGCTGGCTAACACATCCACACTGGAAGGGCGACACACCCCAACTCCACAGGGACAGAAGCTCCTGCAAATGGGACCCTCCCAGACCTCACTCTATTTTTCTCTTCATCTGGCTGTTTGTCTGTATTCTTTATCCTTCGATAAACTGGTAAACATAAATAAGCGTTCCTCTGAGTTCTGAGTCACTTTAGCAAATTCATCAAACCTGGGGAAGGGGGTCATGAGACCCTCTGATACGTAGCCAAATCAGACAAAAGTTGTGGTTAATCTGAACACTTCCTCTTTGTGACTGGCATCTGTGGGGCAGACTTATGGGACTGAGATTAACCTGTGGGATCTGACGCTATGTCTGGGTAGTGTCAAAAATGAGTTAAATTTATGGACACCCAGCTGGTATCATAGAGAATGTCTTTGTGTGGGAAAAAGCCTCCACTCATTTGGTAACCACAAGTATTTTGTGTGAGTAATAAAGGAGATACACAGGACAAGAGGGAAACACAAATGGGAAGAACTGGGTTTTTCCCTACAGGGAAAGAAAAAAACATTTTGAGTTTTTCCTACACACAGGTATTTAATGATTTAATTATCAAAGTGATGAATTCAATGAGATAGATATTGGCGTCCTTAGTTACAGATGAGGAAACAGAGGCTGGGAGAAGTTAGGTAATTCGCCCAAAGTCACAGGGGCTGAGAAAGTTGACAAGTTTGACTCTGAAGCATGAGCCCTTAGCTATCATACCACACGTCTCAGCTAAAGTTCCCCACTGCTGTACAGACTAGGGAGCAATGCTCTCCTACATCAGTCAGACTTTACTCTAATTCTACTCCATAATTTATTCACCTGAAGAATGCTGCATAAGCTTTTTCAGACTCAATTACATTATTAGCAAAATGGAGATAATGGAACCCTCCTCAGAGAGAGGTTGGGAAGAAAAACGAGTTTCCATTGCACATTACACAAATATAGACTTCTGTTATAGGCAAAGCACCGTTCTAATTACTGGGCACTATAGCAATCAATGGAGAAGAGAATTTTTTTTAATGGAGTTTATGTCCTAGAAAAAAGAAAAAGAATAAGCAAGTATACACGTTTTGTGGACTGGGGAATATTTCTCTCAGTTCTCAAAGATTTACAACTTCACAGACACATCAATCAAGCCCCGTCATCCACAAACAATGCTTCTATTTTACACTGTTAGCTCTCTTAGCCTTTTATAATGTTCACACAGCAACCAAAATTACACAGAGTAAGCATTTGTGGTATTAAAAACAATCGCAACCTCTGAATAAACAAAGCAGAGAAGGGATCTTAAGTTTTTGAAAAAAGGTGATTGACAATAACCAAAAGAAACTGAATGTACCTATATTAAGAATCAAAAAGTAGAATTTAAGAATCAATATGGGAGGTAGAGAATAATAATTAATAGTAATAAAGAAAACTATCACAATCTAAAATTTATTTGCACCTATTAATATTATTTCAAAATACATAAAGCAAAAACTGGCAGAACTAAAAGAAAATAAGTTAAATTCTTTAGCAATATGGAAGAGTTGAACATAGTATTAATATATGATAATCAGTAAGAATCTGAAAGGATATGGAAAATGAGTAAAAATGTGGAATACATAAACAGCAGAACTAACATGCTTGGCATATTCAGAATACCATATCCAATAATGAAGATTTTAAGTATAAACTGAATATTTAATAAAATTAACAATGTATGTCATAATGCAAGCCTTAACAAACATCAAAGAATTTACATTATTCAGAATATGTTCTCTAACCAAAGTGAAATGAAGTTATGGATTAATTAATAGAGAGAGAGGCAAACAGAGAAAGAGAGACAGAAAGGGAGAAAGACAGAGAAGGGGCTAGAGAAAATGAGCTAGAAATTCACAAATTTCTGGTAACTAAATAATACTTTTTTTTAAATGATGCATGGAACAAAAGAAAGGGAAAAAAATTACAAAATATTTCGAACTCAATTAAAGATAAAACATTACAAAATGCAGCAAAAGCAGTATTTTGAAAAAAAGTTTATAGCTCAAAATGCAAGCAGTAGAAAATAGAAAGCTTAAAAATAATGCTTTTCCTTCAAGAAATTGGGAACAGAAACACAAATCAAACTTAAAATAAAGAAGAAAATAATAAGGACAATAAATCAATAATGCAAACATTCAACAGAGACAAACGTTAAACTTTTGAAAATATTAATGAAATTGACCCCCTAGCTAGCTATAGAGCAAGGGGAGATATGAAGAGTAAACAAGAACTACCGTATTACAAATAGCAAATGGTAATATGGTAACATTTATACTTCATAGCTGTATCAAAAAAGTTCATAGGAGAATATTATCTAAAAAAATAGCAATACATTAGAATATTTGAATGGGGAATGTACAAATTCCTCAAAATAAAACTGTAGGAAGATGAGAACTTATGTAGAAAATCTGAATTACTTGTTATCAAGTAAAAAAAAAAAAGAATCTTGTATTAAAAACATTCTCACAAAGACAACCCTTTCTAGATGTCGTCATCAGTGAGTTCTTTGAAATGTTTAAGAAATAAATAATACTATTTTCTTTGTGAAACTACATTGTTTGTGATAATAGAAAGAGGAGGAACACCATTTTCTTCACTCATTTTAGGAGGCCAGTATAATCTCGATACCAAAACCTAATAAAGATGCTACAAGAAAGGAAAATTATGAAGGGATTTTTCTCAAGAACATAGAGGCAAAAATCCTAAATAATATATATATATAAAAGTCAAATTCAGTGACATTGGGAAGAAAGAGGAAGAAAGAGGAAGGAGGAGGGGAAGGAGTAACAGGAGATGAAGTTGGACTTATTCTATAAATGAAAAGCTGGTTTAACAATCAAAATAAGTCAATATGACTACATTAACAAAAAAATTATATACTTTGATAGATGAAATAAAAAATTTTCACAAAAGTTACCACCTATTTGATTAAAAAAAAAAACAGAAAACCTCTTGGCAAACTAAAAATTGAAGGGAATTTATTTTATCTTACAAAGAACAGCTACAATTTCTACAAATTCACTACATGACTAGTGAAGCAAAAAACTGAAGCACAAGAGATTACATATTTGTATGATTCCATTTTTATAAATATAAAAGCAGTTAAACTAATCTATGAATTGAAGTGAAGAAATTAACTACCATTCCAACATGGGGGCTTCTTAGTTGCTGATAATTTTAGGTTTGGATGGATGTGTTCTCTTTGTAAAAATTATTCAAGTTGTACATTTATGCATACAAAAAAGTACATACATAATATTATACCTCAATAATCAAGAAACAAGAATGGGACAGAGATCCCCATTATCAATACACCTATTCAATATTTAGTGGACATCTCAGCCCGTATAATAAGGCAAAAAGAAAAATAGCATTAAAGATCAGAAAAGAAGATATCAAAGTATTATCATTAACAGGAACAAAATTGTGTACTCAGAATATCTAAAATTTATTTAGAAAAAGCTTTGAACTAATAAGAAAATTAAGCAACTTCACTACATACATGATCAATGTACTCAAAGTGATTTCTCACAGCAGCAATAGATACATAGAAAGTGAAATTTAAAAATGAAATAATTTAAAATAGCATTAAAAGTCAAATATTTAGAAATAAATCTAACAAAAAATGTGTTAGAACTCTACATTAAAAACAAAATTGAATTATTGAGAAACACTAAATAAACATACTACCCACATATGTTTTGGGTTACATGATTCAATACCATTTGGATACCCATTCTCTCAAAATTTATCTATAGATTTATTAAAATCCCATGATAGCCAGTCTCTATAATGGTTTCCAATGATCCTCACCTCCTGATATTCATACTCTTTTGTACACATCATACTAACATTGGTCTATGTGACCAACAGAATACAATAAAAGTGACTGTTTATCACGTCAGAGGTCACACAATCAAAGACTGCAGCTTATATCTTGATCACTGTCTCTCCCTTGGATCACTTGTTCTGAGGGACGCAAGCTACTGTGTCTTCTGAGCACTCAGGAGCCCCTGTAGAAGGCCAGCCAACAGTGAGTCTTAGAGGAGGTGGATAGTCCAGTCTCAGTAAAGCATATGAAGGCAGCCCCAGCTGACAGCTTGATTATAACCTCATGAGAGATACTATACCAGAACAACCAGATGCTTGAGAGAATATTTTTTGCTTTAAGCGTCTGAATTTGGAGGTGATTCATCATGTAGCAATAGATCACTAGTATAAATCCAAATCTAAATCTCAGAAATTTTGGTAGGAACTAACATATTCTAAAGTTAACACAGAAATGTAAACAGCCCAGAATAACCAAAGCAACCCTGAAAAAGAACAAATCTGGAGTACTAACACTACCAAACACCAAGACTCATAAAGTTACAGTAACTAAGACAATATGGTATAGGCACAAGGATAGAAAACTTCCCAGTGGAATAAAATGAAGAATCCACAATCATATCCACATACCACAGTCACCTAATTTATGATAAATCTAACTCTGCAGTGTAACGAAGTATAGTGTGGGAATGGAGCCAATGGAATTGTAATAGATATGTAAGATATCGGGGTGGGGGTGGGGGGTTGTCACTTTGTGCGGGGTGAAAAGGATAACTATTGCATTGTTTTGTACACCTGAAACTAATAAAAATTAAAAAATGAATAAATAAATAAAAAGAATGGTCTTTTTCCAAAAATGGTACTGCATCAATTATGTCATTTACAAAAAAGCAATTCCAGAAGGACTGCAGATCTAAAAGTGAAGTTAAAATAAATATTTTAGAATAAAATATGCAACATCTTTATGGTCTTGGAGTTGGCAATTTTTTTTGTTTTTTAAATAGGAAACAAAACTGCTGTTTATACAGGGAAAAACTGAACAACATTAAGTTCAAGTATTTTGGTTCATTAAAACACACAACAAAAAGAGTGAAAATTCAAACTGTGGGGTTTGAAATTTGCATTACACATATCCAACAACAGATTTGTACTCATCATATATAAAGATCGCCTGCATAGCAGCCCAATTAAAAATTTATTCCAAAGACTTGAAACTTCACAATATCTAAATGGCTGGTATGCAGATAAAAAGGTGTTCAACTTATTTCTTCATAAGAAAATGATAATTAAAACCACAAATTCATTTGTCATTATACCTCTACTAAAAGGCTACAATCAATTTTATAAAAAGACAATACCAAATGTTGAAAAGAATATGGAGGAACGTGAGATCTCAAAAATTCCTGTTGAGCATATAAATTGGTACATTTTGGAAAAATTTGGCAGTAGCTAGTAAAGCTGAGCATATGTATATTCTGTGATGCAGCAGTTCTACTCCTAAGCATATACTCAATAGAAATTCATACATGGACTTCTATACAGTAATGAGAATGAACATTCTAAAGCCATGACAAAATACGATTGAGTCTTACTAACATAATATTGAGCAAAAGACAAGATTCATAAGAATACATATAGTATAAATCCACTTATACAAAATATGAGAATGGGCTAAACTAATCTACATGTAAAAAGCATGGTTACCCATACATTACTAGGGCTTCCAAGTTGCTGTTAAAGTTAGGTTTAATTGAGAACGTTCATTTTGTGAAAATTAATTGAACTTTATGCCTATGATATCTATGTATATTATATCTCAATAGCCGTTTTGAAAAGTTTAATTCTCTATAATTTTCTTCGGTTTTGTTCAAAACCTAAAATACTGCACTGGTGCTTCTCACTAACTAGAAATATTAATTTATACCTTATAAAATTACCCTAAATATTTTGCCTTATTTTTAGCCATTTCCATAAAAGTAATTTATTCTTTCTTAATAGAACTAGCTTTAGTAATATATGAAAGGTTTAAGTGTTTGGAAATTCAAAGAATTTTAAAATAATCATTTCTTTTTCACCAATT
>NW_017732192.1:449293-465405 GCF_001890085.2 Hipposideros armiger
ATATATATATATATATATATATATATGTATGTATATGACGTAGACACTTCAGTCAATGTCACTCAAGCAGTAGTTAGCCATAATCAGAAGTGTCTGGACACTGATGGTAACCACTTTGAGAACCTCTTGTAATTGCAGACGTCAAACGTAACTTGTATTAATTGTTTGTTGTTGGTATATAATGAGCATTACAATTTTTTTTTTTAAGATTTTTATTGGGTAATTGGGGGATGGGAACAGCACTGGGGAATTGGAGGGAAAAAGAACAGACAAGTTGCTGTCCTTTTGTTCTTCAGTCTAGTTGTGGAGGACGTTGCTTCACTGGCATAATTTGGCACCATCATTGCGCTCTTCCCGGGCGAGACAGATCAGTCGCCGGCTTCTGGACGGCCGCTCACTGCGGCTGCTGGCCGCTCACGCTGGCTGCTGGCTACACACGGTAGTCCATGGCAACCCACTGCAGCAGGGGCTGCAGCCTACGCAGTCGCCGGTGACTCAAGGCAGTCCAGCTCCAGGTTGAGCTGTTGTTCAGCCTCTTAACTGTAGAAGGCAGTGTCACTGGCCCTCATATGTGGGATCTGAACCGGGGCCCTCTGGTGTTCCAAGCCAGCTCTTAACCAACACTCCACTCGGCCGGCCCAAGCATTACAATTTTAATAGCTTTTTTCTTTCTTAAAATGTGTATAATTTCTTTTGGCACCCTCTGTATATATGTAATTAGTTTGAAAAAAACATGCACTTAGTGTAAAAACAAAAACATGTGATTAATCTGAAAAAATATTTTTATCATGTCTTGTTTTGGATATGTTCAATAGTTCTCCACTACATACAGGGAAAAGCTTTTGGGGTTTTTTGTTTGTTTTTTTCCTGATATTTTAAAAATAATTGTTTGCAAAATGACCTTCTGTGTTTTTAGTATCAACTCCCTTTAGTCATTATTTCATCCATTTGCACATTAAGAACTGTTGACAGGGCTTATTATGTCCCAGGCACTATTTTAGAAGTTATCTAAATAGAGGTAAATAAGAGAGGAAATTTCCCTTACCCAGGGGGATTACAATGTAATGGAAATAATGTATAATAAGAAAAACTATACATATGGGGTCTATACTCCTCATCCCCCCACTCCCCCACCCCACCTCCACAAACACACACAGCCACTTACTTATGTCTGGGAGAAATTCAGGATACACTCTTGGTTTTCTTCCGTTATATGCAGCTGAAACTGGTCCTAATTAATTCATGTGGTGTATATGGTAAATTTAAGAAGGGGAAATTAAAAAGGAGAGAGAGAGAAGGTAGCCAAAACAGTCAGAATTATTCAGAAACATGTATGAAACATCTCTATGGTAGCACAGGAAAGGATCTGAGAGGCAGGACTGGAGTCTAACGATTATGGTAATAGGTACTGAGTCAAAAGCCACTGTTAGCTGCCTATATTCTTACTCTAAATGAATTCCCAGGTGTGGTATAGTTAAAGAAAAGTACTATCTAGTAAATAGAAGCAAAAAACTTTTGAGCAATTACCAAATGGGTGATGGTCCTCACTTAATGCAACTCCAGATCAATCCTATTGCAAAGAAAAAGTCATGCTGGACCTAAGTGTAACAGATAAGTATCCTTTAAGACTAAGCTTCAATATGTGTCGTGAATCAACCTGTCTGTACTACATTACTTTGAAGCACACTATTTTCATTGTACTAGTCATCTCAGACTGCCACCACAAAATATCCTAGTCTGGGTGGCTGAAACAATAGGCATTTATTTTCTCATAGCTCTGGAGGCTGAAAGTCCAATATCAAGGTGACAGCATGGTCAGGTTCTGGTGATAAGTCTCTTCCTGGTTTGCAAATGGCCGACTTCTCCCTAGGTCCTCACATGGAGAATAAAGAGAGCGATCTCTCTCTTCCTTTTCTTATAAAGCCACCAATCCTGTAGATTTAAAAATCATACCATCATGACCTCATTTAACCTTAATTATCTCCTAAAAAGCCCTAAATCCAAATACAACATGATTAGCATTAGTCACATTGTAAGAACTTCAATATATTAATTTGGGGGTGGAGGGCAAATTGTCCATAGCAATTATGTTTTGTAAGTTTAGGATATAGAGATAGAACCATAGTGATTAGTGGTGGCAGCAGTATAACTGTATTCATGTTTCAAGTTGCTAATGGGCCTATCTGTTGATTAGATTTAACAGCTACCTGAAAATGAAATAATCTTTGTAAAACGAATATTTTATTAGATAACCTCTGAGACTTGGCCAATGAATTGATCTTGGCTTTAGTTTTGACTGCAACATTCCTCAGCTTGATTAAAATTCAGATGGGTTTCTTCTTGACTATAAGCCTCTAACCTCCTTTTTTTCACTTTGGAAAACTAAAGTGAGTCTTCCTACCTTAGAAAACTTGTTACTGCAAATTTTTTCTCTGCCCCTTTGAGATATAAAGCTTCTCTCTGCCTCTTGCCAGTTTCACAGTGCAGGAATGTCTTTCTCCAAGACCTGGGAGCCAGCCCTTTGAAATGCAATCATCCAGAAAGACTGCTCCACTCAGTGGATAAAAGCCTAAATGCCAGAATCACCAATTCGCAAACAGTTGGCCATCACCTTGACCAACCGTCACCCAATGCATCCCCCGTAAATTTCTCACCAGCTTACCCCAGAGCTTGAAAACTTTTCAGCCATGTGCAGGGGCAGAGTGCAATCTCTCTCCCTTATTGCAATAGTTTTGACCTATTTTAACAGTCTTAAGTCAAGTTTCCCTTGCCTGTTTAACTTATCCAGTACACTTTTCTTTCACAATTCTACGTAAAGTCCTGAGGATAATCAATAAGATAAATAAACCATGCTAAATCCTATATTCTTATCTTGCTGAACAGTACATTTTATAGTTTTCAGCAGTCTGAAAATATTTAACTTACTTTTAACCAAGAAGAAAGTAGGCTACAGGAATGAGAATGGAACTGACGAAAGGAAGGACGCCACAGAGCTGAAGTTTTCTCCTTTAGCTTGAGGAAAATGCTGAGCTAATCAACGAATTACACCAGAAAGGTAGACTGTATAATTGTACTCATGGGTCAGAAGGAGAAGCTATAAGAATATGAGAATTCTTTCCCAAGACATGGTTCTTTATCTGCTCTAGTAATTATAATCTATCAACACCTATTGTCCTAATGTTAACATTACATGATTTTTTAAAAAATTACTTAGAAAAAGTTATCTTTTAAGCATTTCTTTAAAGAAATATTTCTAAAAATAAAAAAATAAAGACTTCATGCTGCTATTTTTTTATTTTTTTAATCAAAAGTAAGCCATAACCATTTCATCTTCATGTTACTATTATTTGTTTAAAAAGCACTTTGTAAAATGACAGTATCTCTTTTGGTGCTTTCTTTCCCCTGCTCTAAATTTTTCACTATACCAGAAACATACATTATTCCAAAAGGGGGAGGGGGAATGAAAGCAATAAAACAGAGATAAGATTAAAGCAGTATTTTATGACTTTAAGTTTATTTTCTCATTATTCAAGGTCAAATGCAATAGGCAAACAAGCTTCGAGTTAAAAATAAGAAATGTAACAAACCAATAACTTATAATTCTCTTAAGGGATAGAAATTGCTGAGGAGCTTTTTATATTTTAAAGGAAAAAATAAATCTAACATGGGCATGATTTACAAAATCTTTCCACAAAATAGTATTCAGTAAATTATTCTACACCACCTCATATTTGTCATAAGGCAGAGCTATTTTCTTAAGCATATTTAAATGTCATCTCAACAAACCATCTTATTTTCCAAACTGCCTTTTTTGGGGGGTCAGGTTTCATATTAGCAGTGAGGCACATCTCATCTACTCTCTCTTGCAAAGCTGTATTTTAGCTCATTTCATTTATCTATAAAGCCATCTTGGATCAACAAAGGAATTAATTCACCTGCTATGCTTCTAATTTTTACGATGCATTTGGCATAGGTCCCCAACTAATTTTTTTTCTTTTTTTCTTTATTATTAGTTTTATTAGTGTAAAAAGCAACATAATAGTTTCACATTTACACCCCTCACAGAGTGATAATCCCCCCAATCTACTACCCCTCTGACATCATATATAGCTGTTACAATTCCATTGGCTATATTCCTCATGCTGCGCTTTACATCCTGTGACCACACACACACACACACACACACACACACACACACACACACATTTATGTTTCATTATAGTGACATTCAATATTATCCAACTAAATTATCAAAGGTTATTATATGCCCCCCAAAGTCCTTCAATGTGTACCCCACATCTGAGCAAATGCACATTTGAGGAAAATTCTGTTAAAGTGCAGATTTCTGTTTCCTATAAATTATGTTTTTAAAAAGTAACTCCTTCAACTGCTTGACAGAAAGACCAATTTTAATCTTCCTAATGTTTACTTCCATTTTGCTTTGCAGAAGGAAGGTACTCAGGATACGTCAGAGTGAATTGACTTTGTTTTGTCCTACTCTCGCTTATTTTCTTAGTGTTACACTCTCAACACTTAGACTAGTAATCAGTTGGTTTTCTTTATAGGAATGCTGCTAAATTACTTTCAGGGTAAATTATAAACAGTACAAACTCTAATGGAAGCCATCCAGAAATACAACCAATAGTATCATTTGATCAGAAAAAGTTCCTAAAATGGGTTTGTGAATGTGACTCCTATTCCAGCATTGAGGTTAGTGGCTGCCAATGGTAAAGGTATAATCCCTAACATGTTCAAGAATGATGATTATGGCCCTACCTGGAGGCAGGTTTTCTGTTGGGACATCAGTAATCTCAGCATCACATTATCGGGTAGGGAAGTACAAAAATCACATTAAGAGGTTAAAAGAAGGCTCTTTATTATTTGTGCTTAATGAAGCCATTAGCTATCATCCAGTTGTGCAGTACTGCTTTTTATACGGTTTCTTTAATTATATAAAGTGGTTCTCATGGAATAAAAAGTCTGAAATGAATCCCTGATGCTAACAGTATCAGTTTCCTTAGACAGGAGTTTCCGAGATTCAATAAGATTCCAAAACAAGTTATTTTATACCCGACTTTAAGCTGAATTATACTGCCATATCTTTGAGAAGGGACCTAAATAGGCTTTTCAAAGTGGCGATATATACAACTACACAGATTCTCTGTAACACCATACATTTAGATATCATAGAAAAAGGCTTCCTTGTTCTGTACATCCTGGAGAATACTGTTGCACTGTGGTTTATGTTCACTCTTTTTCTCACAGACGCGATATGGGAAATGGACCTAGTCGCTGACCTCGGAAATGGGATATGGTCACAACACGAGAGGCAAGGGCCATGGAAAAACAACCCTTTTAGAATGAACATGACAAACACAAGCAGTAATTCTGGAGAAAAATTATACATGAATCTGTTGCATAACTCCTTAGAGTAAGCTCATTAAATCACAAGGCCTTTGAGTAGACTGTGAAAAAAGAGGTAATAACGACTAGTAAGCTCAA
Source organism: Hipposideros armiger (assembly GCF_001890085.2). Lineage (NCBI taxonomy): Eukaryota > Metazoa > Chordata > Mammalia > Chiroptera > Hipposideridae > Hipposideros > Hipposideros armiger. The sequence goes on from NW_017732192.1 coordinate 454,796, forward strand.
TATAAATGAATTCACAGACAAACCCCACTCCAGGCGCTGTCAAGCCCAAAGTACTCCTCATGCTTCTGAAAATTCATAGGAGGCTTACTCTCTAGTTCTACTCACTGACATAGCTGGCAACATGAAAACGCCACTTACCACATCAACTGAATAATGACCTGTTCGCCCAAATCGTCTCTTCCCTTGAACACGCCAAGCTGTTTTCCACATCCTTGTCTGTGCACATGCTCATCCCTCTACTAGTGTGGTGGGGTGGATTCTACACATGTAATTAAGAATCTCAAGTGAATTCATCCTGGAGTTAGGGCGTGCCCTAAATCCAATGACAGTTTTCTTATCAGAGAAAGGGAGGGGCAGCTTGGGACAAAGGCATGGGAGAGCAGAAGCCAAGGTGAAGACAGAGCAGAGACTGGACCGCTTCAATTACAAGCCAAGGAGCGCCATAGGTGCTGGCTGTCGCCAGTAGCTAGGAGAGAAGCATGAACAAGATTTTCCCTCAGAGTCTCCAGGAGGAACCAGCCCTGCTGACGCCTTGACTTTGGGCTTTGACCCTCAGAACTCGGAGAGAATACATTTCCGTTGCTCTAAGCCACACCACGTTGGTTGTTTTTTACAGCAGCCCTAAGAAACTAACACACAGGGACATGTCCTTTGTATCAGGTCTGCCTAAAGGCCTCCTCCTCAGAGGGGCTATCCTTGGCCACACCATTAATAAAGATGACTATGCCTATCAATCTCTATTACTGAATCTGTTCATTCTTAAGCATTCGCCACAAGTTACAATTACATATTTATATATTTACCTATTACCTGCTTTCTGCACTAAATTATTAGCGCTATAAAGGCTCTTTTTGGTTTGATTAAACAGTGTGTCCAGCAAATCATACATGCTTAGCACACAGTTGGGTTCAAACGTTGTTTAATGCATAAATGTATTAATAAATGAATAATCTACCTATGACATTCAGCACATTCACTGGTTTCTAAAAATAAAAATAAAGCACACAGAACATTTATAAGCACAGAATTTACTAAAGAGTAGAAGGCAAGAGAGATGGATGCCAACATCCACTGCACAGTAGAAATAACTCCAAATTTCTCTTCACAAAATTCCTTTTGGTCATGCCACGGATATTAGTTTCTCTTGACTTTTCCCCATGCAGCGCTTGATCTCATATTTTCTCTGTGATTCATGTTCTTTCTGGAACCATCTTTATTATTTCATCTCCCTTTCCTCTTCTGAATAAAAAGAAATTCATCTTATGCAGATGAATTTTGTTCTCTAATCTCTTATGCAGATGAGTTTTGGGCCTAAACATAAGCCCCTAGCATGTCACCTCTACACCATTTTCCCCTGTTTTAAAACAGTTATAGAATGCTTCTTACACATTATTGACTGGTTAAGAAAAAAACATTCCCCATGTAGAAATAAAGCAACAGGAAATCAGCATATCTTTTGAATTTCACACTGGAGCACTGCTTAACCAGCCCACCTAAGGATTATGTAATCATCTAAGAGATGTTTCTTTGATTGATTTAGATTACTAATTAAAAGCCCAAAGGGTGCAAGGGAACTTGTAGATTTTTGTCTTTCAGAGATGCAAATGATACCTGTCTGGTAGAGAAGGTAATCCCCAAGGTTATGGGCTATTGTCCTGTAGGGTATTAACTAGTTATGTGTCTGTCTAGCCACTCTTTCCCAGCAATCTTTCAACAAGGCCACATAACTCTCTTCCTATAAACAGCTGCATAAGTGTTTGGCATGTGCTCATCCTATATCTGTGTGAGTCATATAATGAACTTTCATAAATGACAGTTTAGCAGTTATAAGTGCTTTAAAAATATTAACTCAGCAATTACTTATCTTTTTTTTTAATAAGGAACTAAAATATTCTCCCTCTAAACTGAGTTACAGTGGCAGCTCTTAATGTACTACCTTAATAGTTTCCCCCCACCATACACACATCACTTAACACATCACATGAAGGATTTTTTAAAAGATCAATAGTACTATGATAAAATGGGACGGATTTGCCTTCGCTTTACCTCTGAGGGATAGACCACATTTTCCCCAACAGTCCCATTCTCATTTTTTTCTGATTAAAGTCAAAGTTATTTTATAAAGCAGACAGACATACGAAAGTCAGAAAACAGTTCTCTCTTTCACACTGAAAATATATTAGAGAGAGCGGTAGTTAGGATGGCTTGTATGCATCATGACGCTGCTTATATCACTTTCGCAGAATCCACAACTAAAGTTATCTCTAGGCCAAATGTCTCTGTGCAAATGGCACTCCATCAGAGACAAAAGTATGGCAGGCCACCTTCATTAAACATCTCCCTCCATTTTAGGGAACATCTCTGAAGCACCAAGTCAAAAAATAATGTCAAATAAAGCCATTCATAAGTGTATGATAATCGGCTTAAACCATCTTGGGTATTTAAGTTATAATAGTCACAATCAAAACCTATGGTTTTCAGGTTATATATATATATATATGTACACACACATATTGCATACATTTAAATTATAGTAATCGTACTAAAGAAGTAATTTGTAGTTATATTAATTTACAGTAGACTGTCAATTTGACTTATTAAACTGGACGATTTGGTTACAGAAAAGTTACTTTAATTAATAATGTTATTGATCCTTTAACATTTTTGATGTGTGCATCAAGGTAACACACTGAACATCAAAATTTCTACTATCCTTCACTTAGCATTTGTCCCTAAAGGACACCAAAAGATGTCCTTTAATATCATAATCATATTAGGACATCAAATAAAGAGCTAAAACTACCAAATGAGTGGATGGGTGGGTGGGTGGGTGAGTAGGTGAGTGAGTGAGTGAGAGAGCGAGAGACAGAAAGAGAGAGAGAGACCATACTATATATCTATCTATTCTACCACATACAGAATACTAAGGATGAAATTTAAAAATTTGTTTATAAAATATATTTTATAGTACATTTTCTTGACAAATGATTAGATCCAGGCATTAATATGGAAAATAAGTTAATTTATTTTATCTTCTACAGTTTAACATACAATTGTAGGTCATTCACACAACAGATGTGAACATACAAAATAATGCTAATATAGAACACCTGATAATATTTCACTCTTCAGTAAAAAGACCCAGAAAGAACAGGAGACATTATTTGTTTTTGCATTCTGTTTTATTTTTATTTGCTCTAGTGACATTTAACCTGAGCAATAATATCATAGGATATCTTGTACATTTTCTCAGACTCACCTAAAATATGCTTTTTGAAGCAAGGTTTTCAACTTTAGGAGCCTACCAATCTATGTATCTAAAGGGTTTTTGCCCCCTTAAATTACAGAAATGCAGCTGCAGAAGTGCTCAAACAAGTAACTAATAAATCTGGCACAACAGGTACTATTCATCAGAAATACCAAAAAGAAAAAGAACCCAAACAGTAATTATGCACACAAGATATCTGCCAGTACTTCCAACCTGGTTTTGATCCACCATATATTACTCTAGTCCGCCTCAGTCCCAAGGCCATCAGTGTTGAGCAAAACCCTACGAGGTCTAAAAACCTGGTAGACAGTAGGGGGAAGAAAAAGCAAAGGTAGAAGAAAGGGGTAAAAAATGGAAAAGAAGAAAAAATAATAAACCGGAAAAAGATGAGAGATGCCAAAAGTATGATAAAAGTATAATATACCAGAAAAGGATGAGAGATGCCAAAAGAATAATCTTCCAACGCAAGTCTGATGTCATTTTCTAAAAATGTTCACGTCTGCCTGGTTGTTATATGAACTAAAAGTATAAGATCTTTCTCTCTCTGTTCTTTATTCAAAAGAAAGTAAAATATATGTACAATATATGTAGTGCAGGTTTTGTGTTTGAACTATTTATCTATTGCACATGGGAAAAAAAAACCACTATTTTGTATTTTGCTGAATAATGTCAGAAAAGTCACAAGAAAATGTAGACATTTAATAAATCTTGTCATTAGAAAATATGGGAACAATAATTGGCAATCTGCTTTCCCTTTCTTCCTGTCCTGTAAATTAACCAGAAAACTGTGTGTATCAGCAAACTGATGTGTGTGTATAATACAAATTGGTTATACTTTACATCGTCCCTTCATTATTCAATGATATATACAAAATCTACTATCTGTCAGGCATTCTGCTGGATGCTATGACATACGATGAATAAAACCTTGTACTGATGATGCACACTGCTTATGTAAACAGACATTAATAAGAACATCAATAACATATAAATATATATTTAAAATCTTGATGACTGCTATATAGTTAGTGTTAGGACAGTGGTTACTGCAATGGTGGGGCACTTTTCTACATGTATATTTTACTTCACATTAAGAAACTTAAACTTTTTTTTTTTTATATCTAAGTGGAGATGTCAATTCGGCAACTGGATGCATAGGTTGGGATTTTATAAAATGTTCTGGGTTAGAGCATGAATGATTGGATTCAAGCATGTTGGTGGTATTCACACCACAGAAGTGAATGCTAAAAACTAGAGAAAGCTCATGCTGTCCTCCAAAGCTATGTGAAATATTTAAATGTCAAAAGCCGATATTAATCAAGATTATTTAATTCAAATTCTTTTAGTGAACGTGCTATTCAAATAACAGTCCTATTCAGTGATTCCCACCTCTGACTCCAAGTGGTACCAATGGAGACAAAGGAAATAAAAAACAATTCTATTTGCTTATTTGAAAAGAGTAAGTACTGATGGGGTCACTTTTCAATCCAGTCACTTCTGGCTCTTTGACTTTAGATTATTGCAACGAAAATTAAAGGATTAAATAAGTGACCGGGGTTAGTCTTTCAAAGCTTGAATTTTCATATTTGTGAAATGCTGCTAGTAAGTCTTACTTTATAGGGTTAATGTAACGATTAATTAGTTGTGACAATGTTCATAAAATACAGAGATTCAGTGGAGTCCACAGAATGATAATTTTTTCCCCATTTTCATAATTTTTTTAATTAAAATTTATTAGGGTGACAATGGCTAGTAAAGTTACATAAGTTTCAAGTGTACAGTTCTGTAATACATCATCTATATATCACATTGTGTGTTCACCACCCAGAGTCAGTTCTTCTTCCATAGTTTAGTGGTTACCAGAGGGTAAGGAGGGAGGGGGATGGTGGATGAGAGTAAATGGGATCAAATATATGGTGATAAAAGAATGATCAATTTTAACCTTCCATTAAAACTCCACTCACAACGATACATAGTTTATCAACTCAAGTGACTTGACCAAAATCAAGACCCCACTTAAGTCCTCCTAATTCTCAATGAAGTGGTTCTTTAAAATTTCATAATACATTGTACTAGGCTATTCAGAGCAAGCCTTGATCCTAATTATCTCCACTATAAAGAAAAAAATGAGGATACAAAATTAAGATATACTTGTGGTTATGAAAAAAACATATCTTTCACTTAAGGACAACTAATGCTTCTTCACTTCTCATATACAACATCTGAATGCACATGCCACCCTGAACTATCCAGAAGAAACAGCACAACAATGGAATCTGAAATTGGAGAATTACATTTACATTGTTCTGTGTTTCTCCATCCATGGTTCTCTTTACACTGTCTCAACAATCTTTAGAGACAATCACTATCCTTATACTTTGCTTACCTCTCGATTTCCTGATCCCTGAAGTATAAAAGATTGACACTTACAAAATAGTTTCTGATTGAGTATTTACACTACTTTATAGAAAAACCAGGTCAAGACTATCTTAAGTCATATACAAAGTCCCAAATACACCCATCACCCTTAAGAAATACACTCAACCAGAGATGTTTTCCAAGGATTCTGAAAAACCCTTATCACATATACCTTCCCAAATAAGATTTCTAGTTATGTCACATATATCATATTCTGAAAATATATGATTCATATGTATATGAAAATATATATTTCATTTTCCAACATGTAAAGGATCAAGATACCCAAACATTACTGAATATGCTGCTATTATATATATATTACATTACATATATATGCATATAATATATATATGTAATGTAATATATATATATGCGACATGATCCAACATGATGCATTCTTTTATATACCTTTATGCAAACTATCATTATGACACTGTCTTCTGAACAATGGAGCTATTGTATATTTATCAAGAAAATGGATCAAATAGCAGCTGGAAAAAACTTGAATGTACTCAAAATTTATATATTAGTTATCCTAATCCAACAAATTTCGAGATTCATATTTCTAAAAAAAAAAAAATGACCTTGGCTGGTTCAAAGAATTAGTTGCTATCTCTGATAAAATAATTTTGTCTAAATTGATAATATTACCATCTGGCCAGGTTTCACCCAACTGCTCTGATACTGGGCTTTGCTGACTGGGTTTCAGAGTGACCTCACTATAGTTCACTACACCTCAACAGATGAGATAAATATGAAAAGGCCATATGCAGTGGGGCTCCTGCGCAGTCACTATATCAACTGATGAAGCATCACTGGTAGAGACATAACAGCAAACATGTGACCCTAGGAGAGGGAATGCAGAAGCTGCTGGCCATTTCTGAAGGTGCAGAATGAACTTAAGAGCTGTGTCTTCTCATTATTTTTATGGCATCTGTTTGAAAGTTATCATTTGCAAAGCTTCCATATGGACTGAGTTCAGAACTATTCCAAAGGTTCAGTGGTACATTGACTCAAAGTACTCAAACTGACCCAAATTGAATCACAACTTCAAATTAAGTCAGATGGGTCATCAAAACTGATCTGTATAACAGACTAAATTCAGCTCCAGTCAATCCAAAACCATCCAATTTTAAATTCTGATTTTAGTTTTCTCTAACAACTAATATTCTTTGAATGCCTCTCATTGGCTGAATATAACTTAGAACCATTAGGGAAAAGGGATCCTGGAAAATTTATTTCTAGGATTCTCATGGAAGAATACAGATTAATATAGAAGGGACTAGGAATGATTCCAAGTTTATTACAGAAACCTATCAGACTAACCAAGTATTAGTCTACACACTGGATAATACGACTTCTGATCTATGAGAAAAATTGTTCGACTTTATTTATAACCAAAGAATGAGAAATAGTAAAGATTGAAAAGATTGATAAAACTTAGTGTTGTTTTTCATCAGTATTTAAAACAGTGAAAAGTTAGAAAAAGACTAAATACCCACCTACTGGAGTATGATTTTCCCAGGAAGCGGAATGCTATGCACCCAGTGAAAATGAAAATGTTTCAGTTGGAAGGAATAAAGTAGATTAAAATTTAAAAAAATATCTAACAGGAATGGGGCTATTTTTTACCCAGAATTTCTTCCTTGGTGCACTGTAGAAGTGAACGTACTTTTATAGATTCCCGCCCCCCCCTATAATCCTTTCCCTAAAAGTATACCTTTTCTTGATATTTTCTAAGATTGGTTACTCCCAGCAGCAATGTCACACATTTCACCCTCGACCTCATTTTCACCTACAAGGCCAATACATTTACACAAGGGTTAATGACGGATGTTTGCATATATAAAGGACCAAAGTGAGCAAACTGAGAAGAACAAGACTTCCAGATATACAGGAGCAAGGCAGAAAACAACTATCTGAAAAAAAACAGCTTATCAGAACAGTCGCTAGTGAAAAATATCCATTTTTTCCTCCTCTTCATGAATTCTTATGATTTCCAGTGCAAATTGTGCATTTTTTTTAACCTGGTATTGACACATTGAAAAAAAAGTGTGAAAATGGAGGCCGGAGTTTGAACAAAGATTTGCAATAACAAGAAATTGAAAAGGATGTTATAAATTTGGGAGAAAAGAAGAATTAGAGTAGACACTTGGCTGAATCAGTTATTTCTAAAGGAACTTTAAAGATACGCACATAAGTTAATCACCAAAAAAAGATTATCTATGCACAAAAATACTTAGATAAAAACTACAAATTTTAATTGGTGTTATCTATTTCCAACACTTAAGTTACCAACATCATATGGAAGAATATAGGAGAATAAGCTAGCTAGGTATCTGACATCAAAACAATAGCTCGGCTAGGATGTGAAAAAGGTAACACTTGCGAAATGGACTTGAATTAATATAATAAATAAATAAAGCAAATGTCACCTATTATTAGTCGACTAACAAATGTCAACTACATGCTATCCTGATAATGTAAAAAAATAACATTAATTGCATTTCCTTAACAAATGCAACTGAAAAATGTAAATATATTTTCATTCTGTAATTATTTCACGTAAAAGTGAATTAACTTTGTTCACTATTTTATATCATGATAATCATACTCCCCCCATTTTCCAAATCCTAACCAAATCATTCATAAAAGGTTATGAAGAGAGATGTATAATACATTTTAAGATGATTTCCATTTATAAAAAATCTAAAAATCAAGAAACCAGAAATTTCTCAATTACTTAGAAATATTAATTTTTCGGACTACCTTCACTCTCCAGCAATGCAATAAACTGGTTAGCACATATGATTCAAATGTTAATATCAGCACAAATATGCATATGGAGAGCTATTAGAATTTACCATCATAATGGATTTAAGGTCATGAATAATCTGCCAATCTGACTCAATTATGTGAGTCAGACATTTCTCTGGAACTTACTTTAAAAGTTCTTGACTTCAGAAACAATAACTTGTTTATCTTTGTGTCCTTAGGGCCTCTAATACAGCTGTTGTCACATGACACTGTAGGTGACCAATAAATTCATAAAACGGAGAATGGTATTTCATTGGGAACAACAGAGAGACAAGATGCAAATCCTCTTTCCGTGGTGAAGGGTTTGGACTGAAATAGCAAGCTTCAGCTAACCAAAGAAAGAAAAAGCATATACTAGAATATAGGTGAAAGAGATAATGTAAGAGCATTCAGAAAAATAAAGTTCTGATACATATTATTTATCAAAATATTATAAACAGCCTGAAGGTTTTTTTCACATAACAGTTGAATGTGTGAAATTCAATTTTATAAAAATGCAAGAATATATGCCATTCGGTGGCTATTTCTAAAAAATAAATAACCATATCTATTTGTGAAAACATTCATTCTTTGAGGACAGCAGCCCTGAGTGCTTTTGTATTACTTTTGTCAACATTAACCAGAAATTACTCCCAAAAGATTCGGAGATCTAAGTGACTATGAAGAAAATTTCATTATTCTCAACAAATTACAGCATAGTTGTTGTAAGCTAAATTTTGTTGATTATCCTGTTATATTGTCCTCCCTTCATAAATAAAATTTCCTGTAATTTTAGTTCTAGATTATCTTACATTGGAAATTTGAAGAAATAAAAAATGAATGTTTCATAAAGAAAGAAGACTCTTAGAGTTTATGTGTACTCCTGGTTTACTAATTTCAGGACAACACTGGGCAAACTATTTTATAAGAAGTGATTTCTTACTCATCCCTCCTATTATTCAGGAAGAAATCTAGAAATAGAAGAGAAGCAAATAGGCATAGTGCCTTTCATTGCCTGTTAATATAAGACAATTTTTAACATAGCCCAAGGCAGGGTAAAGCGGATGCTCTTGTATTATAATAAGACCAGAGTTATTAATAAATTATAAATAAATTGGAAAAAAGTAAAAGTCACAGCTTCTTCCCCTTTTTCTTTCCTTTTTATAGTAACTTTGATTAGACAGAGCCATGAAGGATTTCTCCTTAAGCTTTGTCAATAACCTGTTTTGGTCACTTGAGGAAGTTACTTCACCTTTCTCTGTAATTAGGGGTTCTGAATTTGAGGATCAGTATAGTTAGTGTATTATTACTTACCTTCTCAAGTAATTTAACAACAGTAGATGGTAGAGGGGAGGTGCTTTAGAAAAAAAAGAGACGACTCATTTTTTTGCTATATATTTTTATCAGTAATTCAGGCAATTCAATAATTCTTTAGATAGAACTGCATTAGTTCACATGGTGATTAAATCAAGTGGGCTGCAGTTTGAGAGAGAAGACCAGGAGCAGCTATAAAGATTTAATTTAGCATTTCTGTGGATTAGGCCCTAAGATCTTTGTTTTTCAAGACGCAAAAGTAAAGGTTTTGAATCATTCTGACATCGTTGTTGTTGCTGTTTTTGTTGTTGTTGTTGTTGGTTGTGTATGTACGTGTGTGTGTAAGAGCACTTTTTGGAGACTGAGTGCATATGACTGAAGTTATGAGGTCTATTCCAATGTACCTATTCATTCTCCATTCCACAACAACAGGGAAATGGTGGCACTGAGTAATGGAGTCTGCACAGCAATTAGAATTTAGGCTGGAACTTGTCTTTTAAACTTTGATCCAGAAGTTTTCCACCATATTTATGCAAGCTTTCTAGGCTCAGGAGACATTGTGAGGAAGAGAAGAAAAACTTTGCAAGGCTCTGACGATAATGAAGGGGGCAAGGAAACTTTTAAGTGAGTGTCTTGGGCACGTTGCACATGAACCATGGTTTCACGGCATTGGGTCGAGATGATCTGTGGAGACGCATAGAATAAAGCAAGCAAGCAAGCGACAGTGGTGAACATTCATGTGTTTATTAAGACAGTAGCAGGTGTGTTTAGTAGGTGGGAGGACAGTTTGCACAATGGCAAGAGGATGTTG
>NW_017732192.1:471425-480045 GCF_001890085.2 Hipposideros armiger
ATCCTAATTAGGTACCTCCTGTTAGCGGCTCTGATACCATGTGCCATGATCAGATGCTATATTGCCAGAAAAACAAAACCTGCAGGAAAAACAATTGTTTGATATTTGAATTCTTGAGAGGAAACTACTGTATTTATATGTCTTGATATTATTAACAAAGATGCACTTGTGACTTTAAGAACGTAACAGAAAATGAATTAAATAGAAACTATACAAGAAAACATCAACACATCTCTTGAGAATCTTTTAAAAAGGAAGAAAACGTCCAGATCGAACTATTAAACAAATAAACTAAGTCAAGATTTGAGGAGACCGTGACTTAGGCTGTGTTCTCTCCCTCTCCCTTTGCTCAGGGGAAAAGAGAACCACCACTCAGGTGGCGACACAGGCCGGTGCAGCCTTGTGCTCTCAGCATTCCCGCTCATGAGCTGCAGGCCCAGAAATCTCTCTCCACTCACACACATTAGAAATCGCCCCTCACAGGTGGTCGTATCACTTTCCCCCACCTGTGAAGCACACTCTCCTGGCAAACACTTTGAATCAAGTTGTGTTTTGGTTTTTGTCCTTTTCATTTTTTTAAGAAAAAGCTCCTTGGACTCTATTGATCAGCATTTTCTTTTCAAGAATGCTAGTCCTCTAGTTCCAAATTAACAAAACACCTCTTACTAGCCAACTACAAGCCAGGTTTCAGCCTACAGCACTAATATTCCTTAGACCAGTTAATCAAAAACGATGTGAAGGGATGCTAATTGTAGGGACAGAATTCTGTAGGGAATAAGTCTTTGAAGGGACAGAAATCTAACTACACAGGGATTAATTAAACCTACTCCGTGCCCATTCCTCCATGGGCCTCAGCACCAGCCAACCCAGGGACCCAGGGAGTGCCTTCAGGTCAAGGCCACGCTCACAAAAACTCTGTGTGTTAGGTGTTATTGCCTCCAGTTTGTGGAAAGAACACTGAATTCAATAACGGTCAAAGTCACTTTCACTTAGCTAGATGAGTGTCTGATTCAAAGCAGGTATATCGAATCTCCAAACCTATGCTTTTCAGGGCAGGGAAGAGAAAGTTTGCTAAAGGCGGGAGTCAGTGGGTGAAACACCAGTCCTCACCCTTTCCCACCTCCACCAGAGTAGCTCTGTTCTGCTCTGTTGTACATCTTAAGGATGCCCATATCCTGAATATTTGATGTAGGCTAATTCCTTCTTTCAGGACCCTTGAAAGGATGTTTCAAATGATCATAGGGAACCATGATATAATTTCATCTTGACTATAGAATTCTCTAGCAACCTAGATTAAACAACATGCAATATGACCATTTAATTCAAATTAACTAAAAATTAAGTGAGCAAATGTATTTTTACTTTTATTTATTTACTATTTTATTGGGGAACAGTGTGTTTTCCCAGGACCCATCAGCTCCACGTCAAGTAGTTGTTTTCAATCTAGTTGTGGAGGGCACAACTCAGTGGCCCATGCGGGGATTGAACCGGTAACCTTGGTGTTATGTGCACTGCGCTCTAACCAACTCAGCTAACCTGCCGTCCCTTGTTTTTATTTTTATATACTATGGATTTAGTATTTACTTAGAATTTTTTTTATTTTAATCGCTTATCTATATGTAGATGTAGATATTTGTACTATTTTTTTTGTCATTTTTACTTGTCACTTAAAGAATTTAAATTCTGGGCCTTGCCTATAACAAGAGTTATCACCAGAAATAACTTTTTATGACCTATCTATGTGGCAAGGCCAAATACCTAACTACTGAACATCTGTTCTTATCATCCTGTGAATGACCTTCCTCCCTTCTGAAGCCCCAAGGTGCCCTACCTCATCCTGACCTCAGAATGGCATATATAATGGGAAAACAGTCTTCATTATGTTCCTCTCACACAGCCAGACACAGAAACCCTACAACAAAGGGTCCTCCCTCTGCAGCGCCAGCAGAAAACCATCAGGATAGGGCAGAAAAGCTGAGAACTTTCAGCAATGCTTTCAAATGAAACATTTGAAAGAAACAAGGGATAATTGAAAACAAGGGGGTTAGGACATCCTGGGTTGGGAGGTAGGGAGCTCATGACAAAAGGAAAAGAGGATAAAAGAAGAGGACTGAAGGAAAGGGACAGAGAAAGGAGAGATTGCAGTCTAAGACGCTCATGTGGGACACCTGCCCACTCCACAGTTCAAGACCTAGTCCAAGTCATTGATTCTGATGTGACAAGAAGCAGTCAGGTAGCTAAGCCACCTCATCACCTATGCAACTCAGTGTACAGATAACTTTGGGTCAACTATCTGAGCCTACCATAAATTCCTTAAGTTTCCCTTAAGATTCTATATACTTGATTTGGGAGCAGGCACTTACAGTTGAGCCTAGTGAAAAGAGAAGGCTGTAGCCCCATCTCTATGCCATGGTCATCACAAACTTTGGCAGCAGCATCCTAGATGTGACTGGCAGGTGACGTACAGGATCTACCCACAAGGCCAAGTTAGGCAGGTCAGCCCTCTCCACTTTCACCCTCTTTCCAAAAAATGGCTTGAGGCAACAGAGGTTGGGCAAAAAAAGGAACATGATGTGAATTGGTAAGAATGTTAAGTCTCTTGCAATGTGGCTATCACTAACATCAAATTCCTGAAATGTAAAACAGGAATTACCAGAAAGATTTCTTCCCTAGCTAAGGCTTTCAGAATATCAGTTACAAGTCTGCAAACAGGATGATAATGAGAGATACATAATAATAGAAAACCTTAACTAGGGAAGATTCTTCAGGGTTAAGAGCAAATAACAGAAATATAAATGTATATATATCAAGAAAAAAAAAACACAAATGAAAGCTGGCAACTGTAAATTTCTCCCGGTTTTCAGTTTTCAACACTGCTTTCAGGTCACTCCTCTGTGTTATTAGCATTCAGTGAGAGATTATGCCCACAGTCAATTGCTCCAAGGCAAAGACTTTAGGTGACATATTTTAGCACAGCACACACTTTTTAAACATCCAATTTAAAAACCTAGAATAAAAGAATATGAAATAGACAAGTCATGAAAGAAACATAAAAGAGACTGGCAAACTTAAAAATGTGAGCAACCCGTTTTATAAAACGCCACTCCAGTTTGGAGAGAGGCAAGTGCACATAGAAAATATAATTTTTAATAACTTTTTGTCAAAATAATTAAATAGAACTTGGACAGTTGCCAGCTTTCATTGTATCTTTTTCTTAAAATATACATTAATACATTTATATTTCTGTTATTTGCTCTTAACCCTGAAGAATCTTTCCTACTTAAGGTTTCCTATTATTATTATTTAGCTCTCATCATCATCCTGTTTGTAAACTTGTAACCGATACTCTGAAAGCCATAGTTAGGGAAGCAATCTTTCACTCTATGCCATCCATAGACTATATAAAACATTTACATAGAAAAAAAATATATATATATATATGTATATGTATATGCATACACACATGTGTGTGTGCATAAACAAATTCAATTTGGAACTGTATTTTAATGTCTCAGCGAAGGGAAATCATTATAAGGAAAAGCTCAATGGTAAGGTTTCTCTGACTATATGTTAATCATAAGATCAGGAAATTAGAATTAATGAGCCATGTGCCTCGGGCTCTGACTGTGTATGGAAGCTGTTTTTACTGAAAAAAATAGGTGAGGGAGGTAGAAAGAAAGTTGAAAAAATTTTAAAGGTTTATCAGTTAAAAAAAAATCTAAAATTGAATTTGTAGATCTAGAACTTCTATTATCATAGAAACACAGTTTGAAAATAAACACAGAAATGGATAAGTATTTTTAAATCCAGGTACAGTAAGAAACAAGGAAGCAGGACACTATGATCAGTTTCTCACTGCATTCCACTATTCTGAAATTATTGCTATCTCAGAAAGTGTGATTATTTTTAGGGCTGTCATACATATTAGCTTCTGAATTATGTACCCCTTCTGCCTTGCAAAGGGGAAGGTTTACAAGCCAAACAAGGCAGGAGAATACCAATAAAAGCAGAAAGAACTGAAGAATGGTTTCGTCACCTAAACCCTCCCTTATTTTTTCCCATACCTGTTTTTTATAGTGAAATAAGAACTGAATGATGATACCATATAATTAAGGCAAAGACAAAAAGGCCTGATAACCTTGGTTTATTCCTTTGAAAAAACTCTCTTCCTTATTTTTGCTGTCCATTTTTTTCACCCTTCTCTAACCCTAATATTTCCCTTTTTTTTTCTTCGTTTGTTTTCTTCTTTCCTTAAAAAGTGACTTCCAAACTTTCTCCATAGTCCCTTTTTAGTGCTTTGTTAATCAAATCATAAAAAATAAAGTCAGGAGTGTGACTATTATTTCTACCAGGTGACACATCCTTTATTGGAAATAGGGAAGAGGGGGGAACCACCCACAGGCTTTCACAAATATTCTCAGTTTGAACAAGTAATCAATAAAAAAAAAAAAAAAACTAATCATAAAATGTAAACCAATCAAAGAAAGGTACTTCACATTCCTAAACAGATTTTTTTTCCATTAACATTTTTCAAAGATTGATTGCAACTGCCCCATAACCCTAGTAAAATTTAAATATTTTGATATACCCTTATCCCTTCCAAAATTGCATCATAATTTTCCAGGAACATATCAATTGTGAAAAATTAAAAACTTAAAATTATCTCTTGTAAATATTATTGCAGTTGAATATTCTACAATATTTTTCAATATTTTTTAAATCTCTTATTTTTGTTTCATCAGTAATGTAAAGCTTCTACAATTTGCCTGGAATTTTGTCATGTTCATTCATTTCTGGAAAAGGTTTGCTAAATTTAATTTTTCTGTTGACAAACATTAAATGTGGAAAGCAGGGTGTACCAGCAAACAAAAATAATAATTAAATGTCACTGTGTTTGCCTGTCTCTCTAGTTTTGGAGGTCATCACTTTGCCCTGTGACTTCAATTCTTTGATGAATCTATAGAGTTCATTTTCAGTTTGTTCAGTGTTTTTGTTATTGCAAGGCTGAGAGTTATGACTTCCACTCTCTTTACATGCAGGGCCCGGCTTTATAAATGCTACATCAAGGAATTATTCATCCTCATTTGCTTATAAATACTTACAATACTCTTTCATCATTAAACATTTGATTATTCAGGGACATAACTCAATCCAGTCACCATTTATCCTATATTCTGCTATTGCAAGGACTCACAAACTTTATTTTCCTGAACTGCTGAGAAATAGAACTGGTTCTCCTGACCTTCCCAACACATATCCTGACTCCTAGTTCAAGGCTGATCCAAGAAGACCTATTTGTGGCTTGAGACACACCTGGTATTCACTAGCAGATGAATACCCTGATTGGCAGGAACTGTTGGGAGATCATCATAAACGTGATTGGCAAGTCTATCTTGTCTTTATTTGGCTGGAGGCAGAGTACTCACTGCTAACTTAGAGGGCACCTGCTCAGAAATTGGTAAAAGCAACATCAACTTATTACAAGCTGCAAAGCAGGCCTACCGTTCTGTTTGTATGTCATTCTCTGAAAATACTTTTACCTAATTTGGCAGAAACTTGGGGGGAAAGTGCCAAAACACTGTGTACAAAAGTTAAATAAATTACCTTGAGATGATTAATGAATGGAAGACAATTAAAAAGTAAATGTTTTCATAATAAAATTGAAAAATGATCCTGTTGAAGAGATCACTGTGATATAACCATGGGGAACCTTGACAGTCCAACCAAATGATCAGTTTTGGGGGTTTTAACG
The DNA here is from genome assembly GCF_001890085.2 of Hipposideros armiger. Classification (NCBI taxonomy): domain Eukaryota; kingdom Metazoa; phylum Chordata; class Mammalia; order Chiroptera; family Hipposideridae; genus Hipposideros; species Hipposideros armiger. Next base: position 477,178 of record NW_017732192.1, read on the forward strand.
TTACACACTATGCAATGAGTTTGGCACCATCCACACAGCCAAAACATGTTATTCATACTTTTAAAATATTGCTATCAAACAGACTGAGTCAGCATATTTTCACATACCCACTTTGAGCCAGGGCTTTGACTACTTTTTAAATAAAATTACACAAGATAATTACACTAAACTGCATGAAATCTCACTTAATATGTGTCATTAGTAGAAAGGGAATGCCTTCATGGAGAAAATGACATAAAGGAAAAAAATATAAGCTAAAACTTGAAGGGAGGTGGGAACTAATGATGTGTGAAAATTTAATAGGCTTCAGTACGCCTACTATGCCGGACTCCATTTATTCAAGAACGGTAGCAGCAGCAGTTCTCTGGGTGATGTGAATAAGGGTTATTAGCAATAATAATGGTTTGCTAGCTGATAAATTCGCAGATTAAGCAACCTCTGCCATGGAGGTTAGTAATATTTCAAAGATACTGTTCCAAAGAGAATGGAATGGGTATTTTATTTTTGTATCAAGAAAACTAGACTCTTTACCAAAGCGTGTGGCAACAGAAGTCTTGCTTCTCTCATTTTTCCATTTTAATGGGTGGTGAGAATCCTACTCAGTACTGAAAATTTGATGACATTTTACTCATTTGATCATGCAGTGTTCTATAGTTATGCTCAAGCTGTCTGGGACTCTGCTTTTCTTATAAAAGATCACATCAGAAAAAAGCAACAACGTATGTTGTATCCAGGTCATTTTATAGTACAAATAAGGAGTAATGTGTGTAAGTATCTCCCTAGGGATTGCATTTTTTGTCATTTGCATAATGAAAATAACTAGTGATCAATTTTCAAAATGACCACTAGGTTTCCCAGATTTGAATTTTCATGTATTAGACAAAAAGCCTCTAGGAAAAGGCCTACAAAACTTTCATAAAGTAACCGCAGGGTGCCGGTGTTCTGATCAGCTAGCCTGATGGTCACAAATCCAGGTGTGGACCGCCACATAATTGTTTTGTTGATAACAATGGGGACCCAAGAAGGTCCCTAAGAACATGGCTCCAGAGCTGAGTGCACTGGTCAAAGTGGTTTAATCTAGACAGCTTTGTCAGTTGCGCATCAAAATGCCGTTTTCATGACATCTTTAAATGGAAGCCAGGACCACTCAAATTATATAATTAATTACATTCCTTTTCAATCATAGTTACTGTGTAACCAAAGCTCACCCTATGGTAGCTGCCGTCAGTCGTTCCATGAACAAACAGTGTTAGTAGCAACTCTCAGTACTAGCCAATTTGGCTACAACAAAATTTGCACTAAAGCTTTCATGTAGATCATGCCTAGATGACATGGGGGTGTTAATTTCCAGATGCTCATCTGAAAGGCACAAGCTAAACTATTTTCGGTAGAGGACAGGCTACACTTTGACAACAGCTTAACTGAGGTGTGATCCGAGAGCCAGAGCTGCTGACAGTGCCTGAGTCAGAGCCTCTCTGAACTGGGGTCAATTCAGGAAGCAAAAGGCCAAACAGAGGCTAGCAGACACAGATCTATCTCAGAGTCTGCAGTCAGTTTGGAGGTTCATGAGATAATCCTGGAGGGGGAAAGGTAAGAATCCTGCCTGGGCTTGGACGTTAAAGATGATGATGATGGATGACAGTGAAGATGGAAACTCCTGTACCACAGGAAACCCCAGTCCATTGGTTCTCAATCTTTGCTGCACGCTTGGATCACAGAGCGGTCTTTACACAAAACCGATGGGAAAAAAATTTGAGGAACAGATATTAAGCAATTTCCTTTAAGATAGGGAGTAAAGGTTCTTCAAATAGACCTTCAAGCAGTTTATATCCAAGCCCCATTCCCTTTCCATTTTCTCCACCTGGAGAGAGAGCCTGGCGGGCATAAATGTGTCTTTTCCCCTCCCACTGCAGGCCCGGCCTTACATCTTAGATAAGGTGTTCCTACTCTACTCGAAAGGTAAAGGAAACTGGCAGATGGCAGAGGAGCCAACCAGGAGTGTCAGGTTCCCAAACCTGAAATACGGGGTTCACCTGTATAAATTGAAGGTCTTACCAGTGGTTCTCAAAGTGTGGTCCCAGACCAGGGGCGTTAAGATCACCTGAGAATATTCTAGAAATGCAAATTCAGCTCAGACTACTGAATGAGTCACTCTGAGGGTGGAGCCTGGCAATCTGCTTTTTAACAAACCCTCCAGGTGATTTGGATGCATTCCAAACTCTGAGAAGCACTGGTCTTTACAATAATTTGTCTCCTCTTCACCATTTTTTTGTTTTCCTGAATTGGTGGGCAGCCCTATAATAAATATGGAGATCAATACAGTTTTCAGATTCAATTTTCTTTGTCCTAAATTGTTATTCAAATGTCAACTGTGCCCTGGTCTGTCTGCATATTTTACTCACAATTTTAAAAGTTAGAGGGGCTTTTCACCAAAAGGAATCTCTAAAGGACCTGGACAAACAGTCCACATTCCCAGAGGTTTCCTGAACCACGGACTAGCCTGTGATTTTCTAGGACATCCCTTTTATGTCTTCTACCTCATGAGCTATCTGGAATGACCATAGGAGAAGGGACTCTTGCATCAGAGTCCAAGTTAGCCTTTGGTTCCTCCTGTATCTAGACGCATGACTTATGATAATTTTAAGAGCTTCAATTTTCACATGAAGTGGGAATAATAAAAAATTAACACTTATACGTGGACTCTAAGGAACTGAATGGATGGGAGAAGTGGATGGAGATAGTCTTAGAGACACAGAGGAAGAACTGAGGGTTGTTAGTTGGGAGGGGGTGGGGATGAAGGAGAAGGGGAAGAGATGAGACAATACAAATTGGTAACTACAATATGGCCTCAGGGATAGAAAAGACAGT
>NW_017732192.1:480344-489477 GCF_001890085.2 Hipposideros armiger
TTTTTTTTTAATTAAGTAAGAATGGAAAGAGGTCATTTATGTGAGGGGGGTACTGTCCTACCAAAAATAATTTGTGTATTTTACCTAATAGGTCATGTATTGTGTTTTAACCTATTCTATGGCAGACAGAATACTATCCTCCCTCCCCCAAAAGCTGTCCCTATCCTAATCCCCAGACCTGTGATATATTATCTGACATAGCAGAAGTCCCTTGGCAAATGTGATTAAGGTTAAGGACTTGAGAAGGGGAGATTATCCTGTATTATGCACATGGGTCCAAACTAATGGCATGGCTTCTTAAAAGTGGAGAACTGTTCCTACCTGCAGTCAGCAAGAGATGTAAGAACAGAAAGGTCAGAGATGGACCTTGCTGGTTTCGTAGATGGAGCAGGGGAGCCATGAACCAAAGCATGCAGGCAGCCTCTGGAAGTTAGAAAAAGGAACAAAACAGGTTCTCCTCTGCAGCCTCTCACAGGGAAAGCAGCCCTGCTAACATCTCGATTTTAGACCAGTGACACTTGTTGAATTTGACCTCCAGAAACACATGATAATAAATCTATGTTATTTTAAGCCACTACAATGATGGTAATTTGCTATGCAGCAATAGGAAACTAATACATATATCTACGCTTATTCTCTTTATGTTACTTTAAGATGTAAAACTGGGTTGTGCTCGTCCCCGCCCCTCCATCAGCTTTAACAGGGCCACTGACACCCAGATAAACCCAAGGAGCAGATTAATGGTCTAGAGCACCATGATCACAACACACAGGAAAGGTAGTTACTACAGGTATAGCTATCCTCCTTTCACTGAATCAGAGAAAGTAAACTCACATTAAAAAGAGTCAGAGCACAATTTGGCAATGAAGCTGGACTTTTGAACTTTTCAACTCGCCTTTTTAAAATGGATGTTTCTCTTCTCTTTTTGTCTCTCTTTTTTGCAAGACTTGAAATATAAAGTCTTAGATGCTCTAGCCACCACAAAACAAAGCTATACTTACCATTAAATTCCCCCAGGGAGAAACGATTCATGAGTAGATAAAGAAGAAAGATAAGTTTTTTGAAAGTGTCTAAATGACTGTGTTCACCTAACAGTGTAGGGGGAGCATTAAGGGATGGGCCATGTGCTTATTGATTAAAATATGCATCCAAGTGCCTCAGCAGCACCAATACATTCTAATAGTCTTGAAAAGAAATTGAATATGCCATAGTGATACTGTGTTTTGCTAGGACTGCAAAAAACCGGGATCTCACTTTTAGAATTATTTTCAAAATTGATCATTGCAATATTTCAAATACAAACAAGAACATGAACTGCACAAAATATGGGTTTATAAAGAGCATTAAGTATCTTCTCTACAGACTATATACAAATTGTTAGATGCTTGCACATCTCACTGCATTTTCACATGTCAGAGAGTAGAGAGGGCAAGCTCTCAAGTCCCTGATAAGAACCCCATCCTATTCACGAGGGAGCCACCCTCAGGAACTAATTACTCCCAAAGGTCCCACCTCCTAATACCATCATAAGGAGCGGAGGAGGGTTAGGATTTCAACCTATGAATGAGAGGGAGGGGGACACAGTCAGTCCATAACTGAGGATGAACATTTATCCATTTACACTCTCCCTGGAAAAGTCGATTCATCAAAGGAATGATGTGACTGTGGGACCAGTCACTACCCTACAGGGACCCTCTGCAGGCCTAGAGAGCCTTGAGACAAGCACCTGGGGTGAGGAACCTGATAGAGCCTACTAAGGCTGGAAGGGGTGGGGGGGGGGAATGCATGCAAGGGATGCTGGCCTGAAGGAACCCTTGCCATACTTCACAACTCTTCTGTAAAAAAACTACTTAAGAAACTGGGCTGGAAATCAGAATGCCTGGGGTTGAATTCAAGCGCCATCACTTAATGCTTATGTTTCCTCTAGAAAGCTCTTCCAACAAGGGAGGGAAAAAAAAAGAAAAAGAAATTCACTATATAAAACAATCAAACTATAAGTCATAGAAGAGATTTTTTTCACTTCCAAACAAAATTTCAACTTATTCGTATATTTTGGTTGACAGATTGTCTTTGTTTCTAACCCTTTTTGCTATCACATGGAACTAATTGTTACCAAGTGATATTCCTAATATATATCACCATATTTAACAACAGTAGTTTATCCATGAAGATATAATCATACATTCTTGAAAAGACAGTAATTATACTTTTTGGGTAAGAAATATTTATATCAACCAAATTAGAATTACTAATATAGGGAAGAAGAATCTAGCTTTAAGTGACATGTGATTTCTTTTTGGCCAAAGATTTCCTTGTTTTAATATCATAAAGGGTAATATGCTAAAATGATAATGTATTTTCATTGAATGACTGAAGGAGGTGTTGGTATAGCGGTTTCAAACATTTAAAAGTGGAAGGTACACACTGTGAGGGGTAAAATGCAAATAGTTTCATGAGCCTGTATGTCTAACATAGCATGGACTAGAGTCCAGTGTCCTGTAGTGGCCTGGCCCAGGTTGCAGGTTGTGAACCCAAGGTGAATTACTATCTGAGTCTTGTGTAGCCACAAGCTAGGAAACCAGAGGAAATCTGAACTATTAAGTGCAAGGCAGTGGGAAAAGCACAAAGCAATATTCAGTAACCAAAACTAAGCAAGACTTAGTCACAAGGTGGGACTTGGTGAGTCCTTCTGGACAGAAGTAAGTATTGGATTGTCAGAAAAGTCATGACATATTTTTTCTATGTTTTTCATCACAAAAATGCGTCATGACTTTTCCAACAACCCAATAGAATGGCCATGTTCATGGAGAATATATAAAAGGCACCAAGAATCACCATGCCACCTTCTCCTGTCATAAGTGACTGGCCCTACGATTTTCCTAAATCATCTATTGCAGTGTTCTCCACCCAGGATGGATCCTGAATCACCTGAGGAGCTTAAAAAATACACTAATATCTGCTTTCACCCAAAACCAGTTTAATCAGAATGTCTGGGGATTCAAATACATAGCTGGCATTGAAAACTACCGATTAAATGGAAGAAATCACCCACCTCAAGGAAATGCTGATGTGAAGTGTGGGTTATTACAAGGAATGTCCTGCACTCATCCCTTCCCTGGGGAGCGTACAGACAGCTAACGAAGTCACTGGGCTTGTATGGTCAGCAGCAGCCATGTGGGGAGGGCACTGCCAAGCCACTAAGCCAGTTTAGAGGACGTGCTCAGCATGCTGGAGCAGCCAAAAGTACATCAACTCATACATAACGATATCCATAATAAAGTATATTCCAAAACGGGTTATCACAAAATGGGTATGACTTATGTAAGTGCCCATTAAAAGCAAACGATGAGAAATACCCCAAATCCATTCCATGTTCAGTACAAGGAATAACAGGAAGAAAAAATTCATGTTTCTTTTTGCCTAAACATAAAAAGGTCTTAATTTTCTAAAATCTGCTTTTGTCCCAAACGTTCAGAAGTTCACATATGCAAAAACAAAACAAGAAATCTCTTAGCTGTGGTATTTTTCCATCCTGCAGAGAAGCATGCTTTTGTGTATTTCTAAATGTTTTTCTCCTAAAATGTGCAGCTGAAAACCAAAATGCGATGACATCCTCCTCTGTGGAAGAGACAGAAAAGGGGCTTCCAGCCTTTGCCCTGAGGTCAGAGTCCTCTCAGAATGTGCCCGTCATTAAAACAGTGCTTGAGGGGGTTTCTGTTCACATTTTAATTATTGTTTTACTCACCCCTATGTATCTTAACGCAACTGGAATCAACCCCACACCTACTTTCTAGCAATTATTTTCGTTTATTGAGACATTTGGGTTTACACCAAAACAATAATCTGCTTTTAAAAATTCATCATATTCGCTAGCATTATGATGAAATCAATCCCTTTGCATCGCTGGTGCTGGAGGACAAGATAAACATGCCACTTGAGCTAAGATTTTAGCCTGAGTCAGCATAATAATTATCCTATTATTAGAGAATTCTGCTGTGCTGATTAGCATACATCAGCATACAAATCATCTTCAAACCCTTTCTGAAAATTAAGGCACATTTATGCAGTTCCCCACCTCTGCCCACTTCCTTTCTGCCAGAGAAAGCTGGGAAATTGAGAGCCAAAGAAGGATTTTAGTTTGGCAACATGATTTAACCAGTCAGGAAAAGAAAAGGCTGATTTGGCAAAAGAGCTATTTTCTTCCTTTAAATGCCTAACGTGAGGAGGCCAATTCTGCAAAACCAGGGGAAGAAAAAGGACATGAAGCATTCAACGGTGTAGGTAGGATTTAACATTAAGGTTCGGGTCTGGTGTATGTCTAGGGTTAAAGAAGATAAAAGATCATTGGATGGTTTGCTGAAATGTAAAAAAAAAGACAAGAGTTCATTCACTTATGGCGCTCCTTAAGGACAGAGGTTACTTCTTGGAGGTCCTTTAATTCAGTACTTTTTTCTCTGTTCCAAGAGCACAGGCTTTATGAGAGGGAAATTTTCCTCCTTCAAACCTTCACCCTTTCTATTCTCTTAACCTGCAATTTGGCAAATTCCATTTTTATTTTCTTGTGGTTAGTATTTACTTCTTTTATGTTGTAAGGTTCCAGAAGAAAAAAAAAATCACATCTTATTGATTTTTGCATTCCACAGGGTGCCTCATAGTCAATATGTTTCCATTCATTAGTTACTTTGTTCTAGAAATATAGTAATATGTCTGAAAAATGATTTGCTCAGGGTATTTCCAAGCGGAAGAGGTGAATGGAAGCTCCTGTGCCAGCAGGTGTCACCTCCCAGGTTTGGCATGAGCAAATAAGTGCCATGCTTATTGCGGAAAAGAAATACATTTTGACATAGATGAGGTTAAACTGCATATCCAAACAGGTAAAGAATCTTAAAAATAAAATCACTTTTCAAAAGTATGAGTAGTAATATTTAAATGGTAAAGTCATGACTTGGTGTGACGCATTCTAAAACACACTTGGCTTGAGACTCTATGTAATTTTTTTTAGCCTTGCTCTTTAGTGGGTCCCATTTCATCTCTGAAGACACCTATTCACTATCATTCCTGCTTTATGACCTTTGCTGTGTGAAGCTAAATTGTCAGGAACTCTAAGTACTTCATAAGCATTAATACATAATTACAATAATAATGATAATTATCTTCTCTAAATTTTTTTCTTTCTTTTCCACATGTAGAGATTCTTGGTGGCTAGTATCTGTTTCCACAATTCTTAGTTCAACAATCCATACAATCTATATAAGTAGGAACGTGTGTATAGAATGCAAACTATGGTTAAAGTAAATCAATGCTCAAATGCACCAAATACATTCACGTGCCTGTAAAAAATTCTATGCACTACAAATGATTACCACTTCATGCTAAGAGGTAAAAACCAAAGATTCATTTTAGCAAGAATACTAAATTCTTTAAATGTATTCAGCATATGAATAAATGCAAAAGCAAATAATAATACATGAAGATTTATATACAATTGCATGTTTTTATACAATTGCAGGCTCATCAGCCTCCTGATGGTGAAGTAAAGAATGATGATATTAACCCACTCATCAAAAGAAAGATTACATATCAAAGACAAGAAGTAGCCGCAACAAATTATTCATGTCGCATACTGGTTATTGTATATGTCACAAGTGAAAGTCTTACTACTACTGACTTTTCAGGAATTGGAAAACCTCCAACATTAGAAGCCAAACTTTTCGTGTGTGTGTGTGTGTGTGTGTGTATGCTAATGATTCAGTCAACCATCCTCACTCCCATAGATGGCCCCTGAACATTAATTAATGATTGTGGCTTGGAGGTGGTAATGAGGAGGAAATGTTTTTCTTATTAAACTGATCCACACAAATCAATAAAAGGCATTAATACTTAAATGAGTGCTCACCGATTGTAATAATAATAATAATTTACATCTGAAATTTTGGAGACCATAGATTTCAGAGTGGATGTTGTAGTCTAACTATTTTTCTTGAATCAATCACTTCATTGTTTCGTTAAGGTGTTATGTCAAAGCCGTAAGTTATAATAGAAGCACTACTAAATGATTAAATATCTAATTCTTTTCATGTGCCTTTCTCATTTGTTTGCAAAGCTATGTGAAATAGGCTTCCGGGAAAATGGTATATTAATGTGCATTTGTAGTAATTCATAGTGTTGAGTTATGTGAAGTAATAAAATGGCATTTCCTGTATTGAAGGAGAAGATTCTCATCAAGAACTGAAAGAAATGACATTTTTATAAGAAATGTGAACTTAGATTGAGACTAACAGTCAAGAGCAAGGAATACTTACACATTTTCAGCCTTTTTTATATTTGTCATCATTACTTTTACTATCACTCAACCTCAAGTGCTTTATCTATTACCAATTTATTCATTACATAATAAAAACCAATGGATTGCAATGATAAAAAGTGAAATAGATTAAGTTCAGACATGAGCCAGAGTGGACTCCCGTTGGCCCTTGGTTCCAGCTACAGCACGGACCTGACGCACACATGACATGTTTGCATAGCTTTTTGAATGGCATCATGCTGTAGTCTAAAACGTAGACTATGATCTGGACTGGGAAATCCAGATCTAACCAATTACGGAACCAAATTATCCATTATATGGTGTCTTTTAAGCACATTAGTTTATTCACTCCCAGGTTAATATGCTGCTATTTACTGCACAGTGGGAATATTTTTGAGTATAGTTGAGTATAGTAGTCAGGTGTTCTGAAATCAGTTATCACAAATCCTATGAAAATAACATACTTAAGTGCATTTTACATTTTGCACCGTGCTTCCTGCAGAAGAACTGTCTCCAGCCAATGCTCCAAATTACACCATTTTGAAGGCACTAGAGGCTTACTGAGGCTGTGGATTTGAGACCATGATCCCAGACAGAAGAGAAGTACAAACTATAGAGCCTGATACCCATTACTGCTTTCCCCTTAAATCCTTTGCTAATGTGCAAGCAAGGGGTGGGGGGTGAGAAACTGAACCGATCTTCTTACGGGGCTGGGGAGTAGAGGGGCATCAAGAAGAAGGATCCTGGTGAACCCCAGTGGGGACCCATGACTGCTGATGTCAATTCTAAGTAGCCAAACAAGATGATAATGTCAAAAGTTTATATCTGTATTTGTGTATGTTTATGTGTATACACACATAACACACACACAAATTTATTTCAGCGTTGAAACAAAAACAGAGCAGCCCAATGACTGAGCTGCAATTCTGAAGCTCCATCCCCGATTGAATTGATATAATCTATCCTTTCTCTCTACCTGAAGAAAGCAAAAGTGAATTTTCTTGAGAAAGAAAATACCCAGAGACTTAAATTGCGTCTAAAATTTTTCATATACAATGGAAAGAGAACATTCCATTAAAATTTTTTCAGACATAGCAATAGAAAACACCCAATGAGTCAAAACCAGGGGGGGGAAAAAAAAAAGACAAGAGAAACAAACCATAGGAGATACAGATGGGAATTATCAGACATGGCTATTAAATAAAATAAACATGATGAATATGGTCATGTGGTTGCATAATAATATGGAGAACTTCAGTCAAATGTTGGAAGCAACTATGAAAATTAATCAAATGGTCATTCTAGAAACAAAAAATTTATGATGACTAAAATTAAAGTAACACTGTGTGACTCTAGGCATATAATTATATTAAATATCATCCAAATTCTATCCAAATGAGATTAATATTATCCTTTTCTAAAACATATAGCTCAATATCATTGGCTAATTTTCCTAAAAATTACTTCATTAGTATGTGAATTTCATCATTATGCACAATATACGGTCTGGTTATCATTTTCCTTCTATGAAAATATCCTTTTTTTATACATGTGTGTCAGACTACTTGAAAATTTCACTTTTCCAAGTACATTAAAAATGAGTTCATGATTATACTGCAGTCAAGTTAACCAAAGAGAATCCTGAAATACTAAGTGGACCAAAAATATTATTTAGTATTTCAGAATGCATATGCTTATTTATCATTTTCACTTATATCTCTGAACTTTGTTAAGTTTTGAAAGAGAACAAGTTAAAGGTAGCCACTTTAATTTTCTTAATTTTTTTCTAGAACTTCAAGAAATGATGTATCAGGTAGAAAAAATTTTCTTAAAAACAAAAAAAATATGTTATATTCACTTTTTAACAAGTCTGAAAACATTATATATATTATATACATATATATTATATATATGTACATACCCATACAAACACCAAAGATATAACAAATAAGTCATTCACCACTGAGAAATTTAAGTCAGATAAAATAGTAAGAAGATACAAACTAAAGATTATCCAAGAGGAGCTAGACATCATTTAATAAATAAAACTATTATTAATTATGAATTATTAATAGGGTATCATGCGTTTATCACTGATCTAGGAAATGTGTGGATATCATTGATCCTACACATGCACAAAGAAAATAATGTGTGGTATCTACATTGCCGCTTTTAGATTGTATCACATATTTGAATGTGCTGTTCTATATTGTTTTCAATTATTTTATGTTTCTCAGTCTTACTTCTCTGTTGATATAATAAAAGTACATCTTATCCTGGGAAACCCCTAACTCAAATATGTGCTGTAATTCAAAAAGGCTTTCTATGTCAGAAGTTAGGAATTGAACAATAAGTTTTAACAAATATATTCCCTGCTTCCTCTCTTTAGAAAGATAGCAGACTGCCTGGGTTTAAATTCCAGAGCAATGGGTTCAAATTCCAGGTCAGTGATAAGAGCCTGTACAATGTACTTAATAATCTCTCTGTGCCAAAGTTTCCTCATTTATAAAACATAATATCACCTACGTCATAGGATTGCTATAAGGGTTAAATGAATTAACATATACCAGGGGTGCCAAAAACATGTACACACATTTTAAGCGATGTTAGCTATGCTCAAGCAGTACGTCGCCGTAATCAGAAGTGTCTGGACGCTGATGGTAAAACCTTACTTTGAGCACTTCTTGTAAATAATTGCAGAAGTCTAACGTGACTTGCATTCACGTTTCCAAGTAGACAAGACATGGAAACTGAAACGCCCATCGGTAGACTACCGTATTTGCCGGCGTATAAGACGACCCCCTAACATTTCCACTCAAAATACAGAGT
>NW_017732192.1:490627-492357 GCF_001890085.2 Hipposideros armiger
CTCTTGTTGTGGTGACCCCCAACCATAAAATTATTTTCGTTGCTACTCTATAACTGTAATTTTGCTACTGTTATGCATCGTCATGTAAATATCTTTTTGTTTTCCGATGGTCTTAGGCGACCCCTGTGAAAGGGTCGTTCGACCCCCAAAGGGGTCACAACCCACAGGTTGAGAACCACTGCCCTAGAACAATGTCCCTGTGCAGTGCTCCCATATCACTTTCTTTACGACTATCATTATCAACCAGATTATACTGAAATTATCTATCTGAGCATCTGATTATCTCTTTACACCCCCGCCCCCCAGCTGTAAGGCTGTGCACTCCTGAATGGTGTATCCTGCTCTCCTCCATTTGTACGCTAGCACTGATCACAGCTCTGTCAGGGGTCCTCTAGACCACCACCAGTTTCAAGGTTTCACTAGGGCTCCCAGGACTCAGCATATAGTTGTATTCATGGCTGTAAGTACAGTGAAATGATACAAAACAAAATCAGCAAAGGGAAGAGGCCCATGGGGCAGAGATCAGAGGAACCCAGGTGTGAGATTCCAAGAGCCTTCTCTCTGTGGAGTCACAAAGGACATGCTTTTTTTCCCCCTCCAGCACTGAATGGTGATAACAGGACTAAGTGTTTTCTACCAGGAAAGCTCACTGAAGATTCAGTGCCCAAGGGTGATATGGGGTTTGATTACACAGGTATTCTGCCCAGCTGACAGTGAAACTCCAGACTCAAAGAAAATAAAACAAGTATTTAGCGTAAACCACACTGTACAATCTGGGAGAATGATCCACTTTCTTCATTTAGCTAAAAATTTATATCATTGTAGGAAACTGTTTATTATTCATGTCCCCAGATACCAACCAGTCAAGGGCCAACCTTGCGTTCAGGCCTTTCTTTTCTGCAAAAAAAAGTCTTAACACATAAAACATATCCAATAGCTATCTGTATATAGTGGATAGACTCAATGAACTAGAAACTGTCCAACAGAACAATGTTAACAACAGTAAATAAAATAAATTCAACTCTCAAAATCTCATATAACGTATAATGCAACTATAATGCCAGGAAATCATGTACACATTCATCTAAGAACCATTTTTCTGGATACACTATATGTATTACGTACTGTGTTAGATATTGCAGGTGGTACAAGGATCAGTAAGACAAGCTCTCTGTTATAAAATGGATTCATTCAGGAAGGGAAGTCAGATGTATAATGAAATTAGAACTAGCTATACCCAGTGTAAAATATATAATGATGGCAATACTGCTAGGGATTAATATAATACCATCACCTTTTAATTTTATGGAATTTACTACTTCAATATTCTTAGGAGTCTGATAATTGTTTTGAGTAACAATATATAAATGTCAACATATTCCTAAAACTTCATTTGCGGTTCTGCTTTTGATAGTATATTAGATAAGATACTCTAAAGAGTTTTACTGATAAATCCAATACAGAACATGCTTTTAATTTTTTGGGTTTTTTTTTTCTTGTTTTTCAGAAATCAAGGGGAATAATTAAGTCTTCTCCAAAAAACAAGCAAACATACAAATAAAATCCTGAAACCAGGGCAGGAAGTTATGAGTTAGAATTAAACATGAAACCTGGGTTTGGCTGTGGAGTTAATCCGAATATTGACGCGGATTGGAGCTATGCCTTGGGCCCACCAACAGGAGAGCTGGGTGGGAGCTGGTGGAGGGTTAGAGAGGAGAGTGATAAGGTGG